>NC_068356.1:107579138-107838414 GCF_020536995.1 Dreissena polymorpha | reverse complement strand
TGATGATATAATGATGCGAAAAACAGCAAAGCATGAATCTTTTCAAACTGTTACCTACCGCTTGAACACATGTTTTCACCGTTCCAGATACGCAAATAAACCAAAGTTCAAAAAATTGCAATTTTTAAAAATTTGAACTTAACTTCTTTTTGATGATATAATGATGCGAAACAGCAAAGCATGAATCTTATCAAACTGTTCTTACCGTTGTACTCATCGCTGAAAACATGTTTCCACCGTTCCAGATACGCAAATAAACCAAAGTTCAAAATTGCAAATTTGAAAAATTTGAACTTTGTTCTTTTCGATGATATTATGATGCGAAAACAGCAAAACGTAAATCTTTTCAAACTGTTCTTACCGTTGTTTACTCATCGCTTGAAACAGCATGTTTTCAACCGTTCCAGATACGCAAATAAACAAAATAAAAACTTGCAAATTTGTAAAATTTGAACTGCGCTTCTTTTTGATGATACAATGATGCGAAAACAGCAAAGCATGAATCTTATCAAACTGTTCTAACCGTTGTACTCATCGCTTGAAACACATGTTTTCACCGTTCCAGATATGCAAATAACAAAGTTCAAAAATTGCAAATTTTTATAATTTGAACTTAGCTTCTTTTTGATAATATTATGCTGCAAAGACAGCTATGAATCTTTTCAAGCTGTTCTTACCGTTGTACTCATCGCTTGAAAGACATGTTTTCACCGTTCCAGATACGCAAATAAACATAGTTAAAAAATTGCAAATTTGTAAAATTTGAACTTAGTTGTCTTTTTGATGATATTATGCTGCGAAAACAGGAAAGCATGAATCTTTACAAACTGTTCTTACCGTTGTACTCAGCGCTTGAAACAGATGTTTTATCGTTCCAGATACGCAAATAACAAAGTTCAAAAATTGTATTTTTTTTTATAATTTGAACTTAGCTTCTTTTGATGATATTATGTGCAAAACAGCTATGAATCTTTTCAAACTGTTCTTACCGTTGTACTCATCGCGTGAAAACACATGTTTTCACCGTTCCAGATACGCAAATAAACAAAGTTAAAAAATTGCAAATTGTACATTTAAACTTAGCGGTCTTTTGAATATATATAATTGATGCAAAAAACTGCAAATTGTGAATCTTTTCAACTGTTTCTAAACCGTTGTACTCATCGCTTGAAAAAATGTTTTCACCATTCCAGAAACGGGTGAAACGCGAATAAACACAGTTCAAAAATTGCAGAGATGTAAAATTTGAAACTTAGCTTCTTTCTGATCTTATTATGATGCGAAAACAGCAGAGCATGAATCGTTTCATACTGTTTCTTACCGTTTCATACTTTTCTTACCGTTTGTACTCAAAGCTTTGAAACATATGTTTTCACTGTTCTAGATTACGCAAGTAACAAAGTTAAAAATTGCAAATTTTTAAAATTTGAACTTACGTCTTTTTGAATATATTAGTTATAGGAAAACAGCAAGCGTGAAATGTTAACAAACTGTTCTTACCGTTGAACTCATCGATTGAAACACATGTTTCCAACGTTTCAGATAGGCAAATAACCAAAGTTTAAAAAATTGCAAATATGTGAAATTTTGAACTGAGCCTTGTTTTTTATTAGATTATGAAAACAGCAAAGCATGAATCTTTTCAAACTGTTCTTACCGTGTACTTATCGCTTGAAACACATGTTTTCACCGTTCCATATACGCAAATAACAAAGTTCAAAAATTCCAAATTTGTAAAATTTGACTTAGCTTCTTTCTGATGATATATATGTTGCGAAAACAGCAAAGCGTAAATCTTTTTAAACTGTTCTTTCCGTTGTAGTCGGTCATCGCTTGAAACACATGTTTTTCACCGTTACAGATACGCAATTACAAAGTTCAAAAATTGCAAATTTTGGAATTTGAACTTTGCTTCATTCGATGATATGTATGATGCGAAAACAGCAAAGCGTGAATCTTTTTAACGGTCTTACCATTGTGCTCCTCGCTTGAAAAACTGTTTTCACCGTTCCAGAAACGCAATAAACAAAGTTCAAAAATTGTAATTTGTAAAATTTGAACTTAGCTTCTTTCTGATGATGCGGAAAACAGCAAAACGTGAATCTTTTCAAACTGGTTCTTACCGTTGTTTCTCATCGCTTGAAACACATGTTTTCACCGTTCCAGATCCGCAAATAAACAAAAATAAAAATTGCAAATTTGTAAGATTTGAACTTCGCTACTTTTGATGATACAATGATGCGAAAACAGCAAAGCATGAATCTTATCAAACTGTTCTAACTGTTGTACTCATCGCTTGAAACACATGTTTTCACCGTTCCAGATATGCAAATAAACAAAGTTCAAAAATTGCAATGTTTTTAAAATTTGAACTTAACTTCTTTTTGATGATAATAATGATGGCGCAAACAGCAAAGCATGAATCTTTCAAACTGGTCTTACCGTTGTACTCAGCGCTTGAAACACATGTTTTCACCGTTCCAGATACGTAAATAAACAAAGTTCAAAAAATGCAAATTGTGAAATTTGAACTTAACTGCTTTTTGATGATATTATGATGCGCGAACAGCAAAGCATGAATCGTATCAAACTGTTCTTACCGTTGTACTCATCGCTTGAAAGCATGTTTTCACCGTTCCAGAAACGCAAATAACAAAGTTCAAAAATTGTAATTTGTAAAATTTGAACTTAGCTTCTTTAAAATGATGCGAAAACAGCAAAACGTGAATCTTTTCAAAACTGTTTCTTACCGTTGTTACTCATCGCTTGAAACACATGTTTTCACCGTTCCAGATCCGCAAATAAACAAAATAAAAAATTGCAAATTTGTAAAATTTGAACTTCGCGACTTTTTGATGATACAATGATGCGAAAACAGCAAATTGTGAATCTTTCAAACTGTTTCTAACCGTTGTACCTCATCGCTTGAAAAACATGTTTTCACCATTCCTGAAACGCAAATAAACACAGTTAAAAAATTGCAAATTTGTAAAATTTGGAACTTAGCTTCTTTCTGATCTTATTATGATGCGAAAAAGCAAGCATGAATCGTTTCATACTGTTCTTACCGTTTCATACTTTTCTTACCGTTGTACTCATCGCTTGGAAAAACATGTTTTCACCATTCCAGAGACGCAAATAACCAAAGTTAAAAAATTGCAAATTTGTGAAATTTGAACTGAGCTACTTTTTGATGATATTATGATGCGCAAACACAAGCCATGAATCCTCTTTTTAAACTGTTTCTTACCGTTGTACTCATCGCTTGAACACATGTTTTTAGCGTTTCAGATAGGCATATAAACAAAGTTAAAAATGCATATTTGTAAAATTTGAACTAAGCTTCTATTGATGATATTATGATGCGAAAACAGCAAAGCATGATCTTTTCAAAACTGTTCTTTACAGTTGTACTCAGTCGCTTCAAACACACATGTTATCACCGTTCCAGATACGCTAATAAACAAAGTTAAAAAATTGCAACATTTGTAAATTGAACTTAGCGTCTTTTTCAATATATATAATGATGCAAAAAACTGCAAATTGTTAATCTTTTCAAACTGTTCTTACCGTTGTACTCAGCGCTTGAAAAACATGTTTTCACGCCAATCCAGTTCCGATACGCAAAATAAACACAGTTCAAAAATTGCAAATTTGTAAAATTTGAACTTTAGTGTCTTTTTGATGATATTATGATGCGAAAACAGCAAAGCATGAATCTTTACAAACTGATTTTCACGTTGTACTCATCGCTTGAAACACATGTTTCCAACGTTCCAAATAGGCAGTAACCAAAGTTTACAAAAATTGCAAATTTGTGAAATTTGGACTGAGCTTGTTTTTGATGATATTATGAAAACAGCAAAGCAATAAATCTTTTCAAACTGTTCTTACCGTGTGTACTCATCGCTTGAAAGACATGTTTTCATTCAACTGTTCCATATACGCAAATAAACAATGTTTCAAAAATTGCAAATTTGAAAAATTAAACTAGCTTGTTTTTGATGATATTATGATGCAAAAACAGCACACTGTTCTTACCGTTTTACTCTATCGCTTGAAACACCATGTTTTACCATTCCAGATACGCAAATAACCAAAGTAAAAAATTGCAAATTTGTGAAATTTGAACTGAGCTACTTTTGATGATATGATTGATGCCGCAAAAGCAGAAAGCATGCAATCTTTTCAAACTGTTCTTACTTACCGTTGCAACTCGTCGCTTGATAAGACATGTTTTCACCGTTCCAGATAGATACGCAAATAAAACATGGTTCAAAATTGCAAAATTTGTACAATTTCAAACTTAGCGTCTTTTTGAATATATATGATGCGAAAACATCAAGCCGTTTAATCTTTTCAAACTGTTCTTACCGGTGTACTCATCGCTTGAACACAATGTTTCACCGTTCAGATACGCAAATTAATAAGTTCAAAAATTGCAAATTTGTAAATTTGAACTTTGTTTCTTTTCGATGATATTATGATGCGAAAACAGCCAAAACGTAAATCTTTTCAACTGTTCTTACCGTTGTACTCATCGGCTTGAAAGACATTTTTTCACCGTTCCATATACGCTAATAACATAGTTCAAAAATTGCAAATTTGTAAATTTGAACTTAGCTTCTTTCTGATCATATTATGATGCGAAAACAGCAAAGCATGAATGTTTTCAAACTGTTCTTACCGTTGTACTCATTGCTTGAAACACATGTTTTCACCGTTCCAGATACGCACATAAAAAAAGTTCAAAAAATTGCAAAATCTTAAAATTTGAACTTAGCTTGTTTTTGATGATATTATGATGCAAAAACAGCAAAGCGTGAATCTTTTTAAACTGTTCTTACCGTTGTACTCATCACTTGTTACACATGTTTTCACAGTTCCAGTTCTGCAAATAAACAATGTTCAAAAATTGCAAATTTGTAAAATTTGAACTTAGCTTCTATTCGATGATATTATGATGCGAAAACAGCAAAGCATGAATCTTTTCAAACTGTTCTTACCGTTTTACTTATCGCTTGAAGCACATGTTTTCACACCGTTCCAGATACGCAAATAAACAAAGTTAAAAAATTGCACATTTGTAAAATTTGAACTTAGTGTCTTTTTGATGATATTATGATGCGAAAAATGCAAAGCATGAATTTTTTGAAAGTGTTCTTACCGTTGTACTCATCGCTTGAAACACATGTTTTCACCGTTCCAGATCCGCAAATAACCAAAGTTCAAAAATTGCAAATTTGTGAAATTTGAACTTAACTGCTTTTTGATGATATTATGATGCGCAAACAGCAAAGCATGAATCGTATCAAACTGTTCTTACCGTTGTACTCAGCGCTTGAAACACATGTTTCACCGTTCCAGATACGCAATAAAACAAAGTTCAAAAGTTGCAAATTTGTTAAAAATTTGAACTTAGCTTCTTTCTGATCATATTATGATGCGAAAACAGCAAAGCGTGAATCTTTTTAAACTGTTCTTACCGTTGTACTTTTTTACACATGTTTTCACAGTTTCAGTTATGCAAATAAACAAAGTTCAAAAATTGCAAATTTGTAAAATTTGAACTTAGCTTCTTTTTGATGATATTACATGTATGATGCGAAAACAGCAAAGCATGAATCTTTTCAAACTGTTCTTACCGTTGTACTCATCGCTTGATACACATGTTTACACCATTCCAGAAACGCGAATAAACACAGTTGAAAAATTGCAAATTTGTTTAATTTAAACTAAACTGCTTTTTGATGATATTATGATGCGACAACAGCAAAGCATGAATCTTTTTAAACTGTTCTTACCGTTGTACTTATCGCTTGAAACACATGTTTTTAGCGTTTCAGATAGGCAAATAAACAAAGTTCAAAAATTGCATATTTGTAAAATTTGAACTTAGCTTCTATTTGATGATATAATGATGCGAAAACAGCAAAGCATGAATCTTTTCAAACTGTTCTTACCGCTTGAAACACATGTTTTCACCGTTCCAGATCCGCAAATAACCAAAGTTCAAAAATTGCAATGTTTTTAAAATTTGAACTTAACTTCTTTTTGATGATATTATGATGCGCAAACAGCAAAGCATGAATCGTATCAAACTGTTCTTACCGTTGTACTCATCGCTTGAAACACATGTTTTCACCGTTCCAGATACGCAAATAACCAAAGTTCAAAAATTGCAAATTTGAAAAATTTGAACTTTGTTTCTTTTCGATGATATTATGATGCGAAACAGCAAAACGTAAATCTTTTCAAACTGTTCTTACCGTTGTTACTCATCGCTTGAAACACATGTTTTCACCGTTCCAGATACGCAAATAAACAAAAATGAAAACTTGCAAATTTGTAAAATTTGTACTTCGCTTCTTTTTGATGATACAATGATGCGAAAACAGCAAAGCATGAATCTTATCAACTGTTCTAACCGTTGTACTCATCGCTTGAAACACATGTTTTCCACCGTTCCAGATATGCAAATAAACAAAGTTCAAAATTGCAAATTTTTATAATTTGAACTTAGCTTCTTTTTGATAATATTATGCTGCAAAGACAGCTATGAATCTTTTCAAATTGTTCTTACCGTTGTACTCATCGCTCGAAAGACATGTTTTCACACCGTTCCAGATACGCAATAAACATAGTTAAAAAATTGCAAATTTGTAAAATTTGAACTTAGTGTCATTTTGATGATATTATGCTGCGAAAACAGGAAAGCATGAATCTTTACAAACTGTTCTTACCGTTGTACTCAGCGCTTGAAACAGATGTTTTTATCGTTCCAGATACGCAAATAAACAAAGTTCAAAAATTGTTTTTTTTTTATAATTTGAACTTAGCTTCTTTTTGATGATATTATGTTGCGAAAACAGCTATGAATCTTTTCAAACTGTTCTTACCGTTGTACTCATCGCTTGAAACACATGTTTTCACCGTTCCAGATACGCAAATAAACAAAGTTAAAAACTTGCAAATTTGTACAATTTAAACTTAGCGTCTTTTTGAATATATATAATGATGCAAAAAACTGCAAATTGTGAATCTTTTCAAACTGTTCTAACCGTTGTACTCATCGCTTGAAAAAATGTTTTCACCATTCCAGAAACGCGAATAAACACAGTTCAAAAATTGCAGATATGTAAAATTTGAACTTAGCTTCTTTCTGATCTTATTATGATGCGAAAACAGCAAAGCATGAATCGTTTCATACTGTTCTTACCGTTTCATACTTTTCTTACCGTTGTACTCAAAGCTTGAAACATATGTTTTCACTGTTCTAGATACGCAAGTAAACAAAGTTAAAAAATTGCAAATTTGTAAAATTTGAACTTAGCGTCTTTTTGAATATATTATTATAGGAAAACAGCAAAGCGTGAATGTTAACAAACTGTTCTTACCGTTGAACTCATCGATTGAAACACATGTTTCCAACGTTTCAGATAGGCAAATAACCAAAGTTTAAAAAATTGCAAATATGTGAAATTTGAACTGAGCTTGTTTTTTATTAGATTATGAAAACAGCAAAGCATGAATCTTTTCAAACTGTTCTTACCGTTGTACTTATCGCTTGAAACACATGATTTCACCGTTCCATATACGCAAATAAACAAAGTTCAAAAATTCCAAATTTGTAAAATTTGAACTTAGCTTCTTTCTGATGATATTATGTTGCGAAAACAGCAAAGCGTAAATCTTTTTAAACTGTTCTTACCGTTGTACTCATCGCTTGAAACACATGTTTTCACCGTTACAGATACGCAAATTAACAAAGTTCAAACATTGCAAATTTGTAGAATTTGAACTTTGCTTCATTTCGATGATATTATGATGCGAAAACAGCAAAGCGTGAATCTTTTTAAACTGTTCTTACCATTGTGCTCATCGCTTGAAAAACATGTTTTCACCGTTCCAGAAACGCAAATAAACAAAGTTCAAAAATTGTAAATTTGTAAAATTTGAACTTAGCTTCTTTCTAAAGATGCGAAAACAGCAAAACGTGAATCTTTTCAAACTGTTCTTACCGTTGTTTCTCATCGCTTGAAACACATGTTTTCACCGTTCCAGATCCGCAAATAAACAAAAATAAAAAATTGCAAATTTGTAAGATTTGAACTTCGCTAATTTTTGATGATACAATGATGCGAAAACAGCAAAGCATGAATCTTATCAAACTGTTCTAACTGTTGTACTCATCGCTTGAAACACATGTTTTCACCGTTCCAGATATGCAAATAAACAAAGTTCAAAAATTGCAAATTTTTATAATTTGAAATTAGCTTCTTTCTGATCTTATTATGATGCGAAAACAGCAAAGCATGAATCTTTTCAAACTGTTTTTACAGTTGTACTCATCGCTTGAAACACATGTTATCACCGTTCCAGATACGCTAATAAACAAAGTTAAAAAATTGCACATTTGTAAAATTTGAACTTAGCGTCTTTTTCAATATATATAATGATGCAAAAAACTGCAAATTGTGAATCTTTTCAAACTGTTCTTACCGTTGTACTCAGCGCTTGAAAAACATGTTTTCACCGTTCCAGATACGCAAATAAACACAGTTCAAAAATTGCAAATTTGTAAAATTTGAACTTAGTGTTTTTTTGATGATATTATGATGCGAAAACAGCAAAGCATGAATCTTTACAAACTGATTTTCACGTTGTACTCATCGCTTGAAACACATGTTTCCAACGTTCCAAATAGGCAAGTAACCAAAGTTTACAAAAATTGCAAATTTGTGAAATTTGGACTGAGCTTGTTTTTGATGATATTATGAAAACAGCAAAGCATAAATCTTTTCAAACTGTTCTTACCGTTGTACTCATCGCTTGAAAGACATGTTTTCACCGTTCCATATACGCAAATAAACAATGTTCAAAAATTGCAAATTTGAAAAATTTAAACTAAGCTTGTTTTTGATGATATTATGATGCAAAAACAGCACACTGTTCTTACCGTTTTACTCATCGCTTGAAACACATGTTTTTACCATTCCAGATACGCAAATAACCAAAGTTAAAAAATTGCAAATTTGTGAAATTTGAACTGAGCTACTTTTTGATGATATTATGATGCGCAAACAGCAAAGCATGAATCTTTTCAAACTGTTCTTACCGTTGCACTCGTCGCTTGAAAGACATGTTTTCACCGTTCCAGATACGCAAATAAACAAAGTTCAAAAATTGCAAATTTGTACAATTTAAACTTAGCGTCTTTTTGAATATATAATGATGCGAAAACATCAAAGCGTGAATCTTTTCAAACTGTTCTTACCGTTGTACTCATCGCTTGAAACACATGTTTTCACCGTTACAGATACGCAAATTAATAAAGTTCAAAAATTGCAAATTTGTAAAATTTGAACTTTGTTTCTTTTCGATGATATTATGATGCGAAAACAGCAAAACGTAAATCTTTTCAAACTGTTCTTACCGTTGTACTCATCGCTTGAAAGACATTTTTTCACCGTTCCATATACGCAAATAAACAATGTTCAATAATTGCAAATTTGAAAAATTTGAACTAAGCTTGTTTTTGATGATATTATGATGCAAAAACAGCACACTGTTCTTACCGTTTTACTCATCGCTTGAAACACATGTTTTTACCATTCCAGATACGCAAATAACCAAAGTTAAAATATTGCAAATTTGTAAAATTTAATCTTAACTGCTTTTGATGATATTATGCTGCGAAAACAGCTATGAATCTTTTCAAACTGTTCTAACCGTTGTACTCATCGCTTGAAACACATGTTTTCACCGTTCCAGATACGCAAATAAACATAGTTAAAAAATTGTAAATTTGTAAAATTTGAACTTAGCTTCTTTCTGAAGATATTATGATGCGAAAACAGCAAAACGTGAATCTTTTCAAACTGTTCTTACCGTTGTTACTCATCGCTTGAAACACATGTTTTCACCGTTCCAGATCCGCAAATAAAAAAAAATAAAAAATTGCAAATTTTAAAATTTGAACTTCGCTACTTTTTGGTGATATAATGATGCGAAAACAGCAAATCATGAATCTTATCAAACTGTTCCAACCGTTGTACTCATCGCTTGAAAGCACATGTTTTCACCTTTCCAGATATGCAAATAAACAAAATTCAAAAATTGCAAATTTTTATAATTTTTACTTAGCTTCTTTTTGTGATGATATTATGCTGCGAAAACAGCTATGAATCTTTTCAAACTGTTCTTACCGTTGTACTCATCGCTTGAAACACATGTTTTCACCGTTCCAGATACGCAAATAAACATAGTTAAAAAATTGCAAATTTGTAAAATTTGAACTTAGCTTCTTTCTGATCATATTATAATGCGAAAACAGCAAAGCGTGAATCTTTTTAAACTGTTCTTACCGTTGTACTCATCGCTTGAAACACATGTTTTCACCGTTCCAGATCCGCAAATAAACAAAAATAAAAAATTGCAAATTTTAAAATTTGAACTTCGCTACTTTTTGATGATATAATGATGCGAAAACAGCAAAGCATGAATCTTATCAAACTGTTCTAACCGTTGTACTCATCGCTTGAAACACATGTTTTCACCGTTCCAGATATGCAAATTAACAAAGTTCAAAAATTGCAAATTTTTATAATTTTTACTTAGCTTCTTTTTGATGATATTATGCTGCGAAAACAGCTATGAATCTTTTCAAACTGTTCTTACCGTTGTACTCATCGCTTGAAACACATGTTTTCACCGTTCCAGATACGCAAATAAAAAAAGTTCAAAAATTGCAATTTGTAAAATTTGAACTTAGTTTCTTTTTGATGATAGTATGCTGCGAAAACAGCAAAGCATGAATCTTTACAAACTGTTCTTACCGTTGTACTCATCGCTTGAAACACATGTTTTCACCGTTCCAGATACGCAAATAAACAAAGTTCAAAAATTGCAAATATGTATAATTTAAACTTAGCTTCTTTTTTATGATATTATGTTGCAAACACAGCTATAAATCTTTTCAAACTGTTTTTACTGCTGTACTCATCGCTTCAAACACATATTTTCACCGATACTCAAATAAACAAAGTTCAAAAATTGCAAATTTGTAAAATTTGAACATAGCTTGTTTTTGATGATATTATGATGCAAAAACAGCAAAGCGTGAATCTTTTTAAACTGTTCTTACCGTTGTACTCATCACTTGTTACACATGTTTTCACAGTTCCAGTTCTGCAAATAAACAATGTTCAAAAATTGCAAATTTGTAAAATTTGAACTTAGCTTCTATTTCATGATATTATGATGCGAAAACAGCAAAGCATGAATCTTTTCAAACTGTTCTTACCGTTGTGCTTATCGATTGAAACACATGTTTTTACCATTCCAGATACGCAAATAACCAAAGTTAAAATATTGCAAATTTGTAAAATTTAAACTTAACTGCTTTTGATGATATTATGCTGCGAAAACAGCTATGAATCTTTTCAAACTGTTCTTACCGTTGTACTCATCGCTTGAAACACATGTTTTCACCGTTCCAGATACGCAAATAAGCATAGTTAAAAAATTGTAAATTTGTAAAATTTGAACTTAGCTACTTTTTGGTGATATAATGATGCGAAAACAGCAAATCATGAATCTTATCAAACTGTTCTAACCGTTGTACTCATCGCTTGAAACACATGTTTTCACCTTTCCAGATATGCAAATAAACAAAGTTCAAAAATAGCAATTTTTTATAATTTTTACTTAGCTTCTTTTTAATGATATTATGCTGCGAAAACAGCTATGAATCTTTTCAAACTGTTTTTACCGTTGTACTCATCGCTTGAAACACATGTTTTCACCGTTCCAGATACGCAAATAAAAAAAGTTCAAAAATTGCAATTTGTAAAATTTGAACTTAGTTTCTTTTTGATGATAGTATGCTGCGAAAACAGCAAAGCATGAATCTTTACAAACTGTTCTTACCGTTGTACTCATCGCTTGAAAGACATGTTTTCACCGTTCCAGATACGCAAATAAACAAAGTTCAAAAATTGCAAATATGTATAATTTAAACTTAGCTTCTTTTTTATGATATTATGTTGCGAACACAGCTATAAATCTTTTCAAACTGTTTTTACTGCTGTACTCATCGCTTCAAACACATATTTTCACCGATACTCAAATAAACAAAGTTCAAAAATTGCAAATTTGTAAAATTTGAACTTAGTGTCTTTTTGATGATATTATGATGCGAAAACAGCAAAGCATGAATCTTTACAAACTGATTTTTCCGTTGTACTCATCGCTTGAAACACATGTTTCCAACGTTCCAAATAGGCAAGTAACCAAAGTTTACAAAAATTGCAAATTTGTGAAATTTGAACTGAGCTTGTTTTTGATGATATTATGAAAACAGCAAAGCATCAATCTTTTCAAACTGTGCTTACCGTTGTACTCATCGCTTGAAAGACATGTTTTCACCGTTCCATATACGCAAATAAACATAGTTAAAAAATTGCAAATTTGTAAAATTTGAACTTAGTGTCTTTTTGATGATATTATGCTGAGAAAACAGCTATGAATCTTTTCAAACTGTTCTTACCGTTGTACTCATCGCTTGAAACACATGTTTTCGCCGTTCCAGATACGCAAATAAACATAGTTAAAAAATTGCAAATTTGTAAATTTGAACTTAGCTTCTTTCTGATCATATTATGATGCGAAAACAGCAAAGCATGAATGTTTTCAAACTGTTCTTACCGTTGTACTCATCGCTTGAAACACATGTTTTCAACGTTCCAGATACGCAAATAAAAAAAGTTCAAAAATTGCAAAATTGTAAAATTTGAACTTAGCTTGTTTTTGATGATATTATGATGCAAAAACAGCAAAGCGTGAATCTTTTTAAACTGTTCTTACCGTTGTACTCATCACTTGTTACACATGTTTTCACAGTTCCAGTTCTGCAAATAAACAATGTTCAAAAATTGCAAATTTGTAAAATTTGAACTTAGCTTCTATTTCATGATATTATGATGCGAAAACAGCAAAGCATGAATCTTTTCAAACTGTTCTTACCGTTGTGCTTATCGCTTAAAGCACATGTTTTTACCGTTCCAGATACGCAAATAAACAAAGTTAAAAAATTGCATATTTGTAAAATTTGAACTTAGTGTCTTTTTGATGATATTATGATGCGAAAAATGCAAAGCATGAATCTTTTCAAAGTGTTCTTACCGTTGTACTCATCGCTTGAAACACATGTTTTCACCGTTCCATATCCGCAAATAACCAAAGTTCAAAAATTGCAAATTTGTGAAATTTGAACTTAACTGCTTTTTGATGATATTATGATGCGCAAACAGCAAAGCATGAATCGTATCAAACTGTTCTTACCGTTGTACTCATCGCTCGAAACACATGTTTTCACCGTTCCAGATACGCAATAAACAAAGTTCAAAAATTCCAAATTTGTAAAATTTGAACTTAGCTTCTTTCTGATGATATTATGTTGCGAAAACAGCAAAGCGTGAATCTTTTCAATCTGTTCTTACCGTTGTACTCATCGCTTGAAACACATGTTTTCACCGTTACAGATACGCAAATTAACAAAGTTCAAAAATTGCAAATTTGTAGAATTTGAACTTTGCTTCATTTCGATGATATTATGATGCGAAAAGAGCAAAGCGTGAATCTTTTAAAACTGTTGTACTCATCGCTTAAAACACATGTTTTCACCGTTCCAGAAACGCAAATAAACAAAGTTCAAAAATTGTAATTTTTTTATAATTTGAACTTAGCTTCTTTTTGACGATATTATGTTGCGAAAACAGCTATGAATCTTTTCAAACTGTTCTTACCGTTGTAATCAGCGCTTGAAACACATGTTTTCACCGTTCCAGATACGCAATAAAACAAAGTTCAAAAATTGCAAATTTGTTAATTTGAACTTAGCTTCTTTCTGATCATATTATGATGCGAAAACAGCAAAGCGTGAATCTTTTTAAACTGTTCTTACCGTTGTACTTTTTTACACATGTTTTCACAGTTTCGGTTATGCAAATAAACAAAGTTCAAAAATTAAAAATTTGTAAAATTTGAACTTAGCTTCTTTTTGATGATATTACATGTATGATGCGAAAACAGCAAAGCATGAATCTTTTCAAACTGTTCTTACCGTTGTACTCATCGCTTGATACACATGTTTTCACCATTCCAGAAACGCGAATAAACACAGTGAAAAATTGCAAATTTGTTAAATTTAAACTTAACTGCTTTTTGATGATATTATGATGCGACAACAGCAAAGCATGAATCTTTTTAAACTGTTCTTACCGTTGTACTCATCGCTTGAAACACATGTTTTTAGCGTTCCAGATAGGCAAATAAACAAAGTTCAAAAATTGCAAAATTGTAAAATTTGAACTTAGCTTGTTTTTGAAGATATTATGATGCAAAAACAGCAAAGCGTGAATTTTTTTAAACTGTTCTTACCGTTGTACTCATCACTTGTTACACATGTTTTCACAGTTCCAGTTATGCAAATAAACAATGTTGAAAAATTGCATATTTGTAAAATTTAAACTTAGTGTCTTTTTGATGATATTATGATGCGTCAACAGCAAAGCATGAATCGTATCAAACTGTTCTTACCGTTGTACTAATCGCTTGAAACACATGTTTTTACCATTCCAGATACGCAAATAACCAAAGTTCAAATATTGCAAATTTGTGAAATTTGAACTGAGCTACTTTTTGATGATATTATGATGCGCAAACAGCAAAGCATGAATGTTTTCAAACTGTTCTAACCGTTGTACTCATCGCTTGAAACACATGTTTTCACCGTTCCAGATATGCAAATAAACAAAGTTCAAAAATTGCAAATTTTTATTATTTGAACTTAGCTTCTTTTTGATAATATTATGCTGCAAAGACAGCTATGAATCTTTTCAAACTGTTTTACCGTTGTACTCATCGCTATGTTATCACCGTTCCAGATACGCAAATAAACAAAGTTAAAAAATGGCACATTTGTAAAATTTGAACTTAGTGTCTTTTTGATGATATTATGATGCGACAACAGCAAAGCATGAATCGTATCAAACTGTTCTTACCGTTGTACTAATCGCTTGAAACACATGTTTTCACCGTTCCAGATACGCAAATAAACAAAGTTAAAAAATTGCAAATTTGTACAATTTAAACTTAGCGTCTTTTTGAATATATATAATGATGCAAAAAACTGCAAATTGTGAATCTTTTCAAACTGTTCTTACCGTTGTACTCAGCGCTTGAAAAACATGTTTTCACCGTTCCAGAAACGCAAATAAACAAAGTTCAAAAATTGTAAATTTGTAAAATTTGAACTTAACTTCTTTCTGATCATATTATGATACGAAAACAGCAAAGCTTGAATCGTATCAAACTGTTCTTACCGTTAAACTCATCGCTTGAAACACATGTTTTCACCGTTCCAGATACGCAAATAAACACAGTTCAAAAATAGTAAATTTGTAAAATTTGAACTTAGTGTCTTTTTGATGATATTATGATGCGAAAACAGCAAAGCATGAATCTTTTCAAACTGTTCTTACCGTTGTACTCATCGCTTGAAAGACATTTTTTCACCGTTCCATATACGCAAATAAACAATGTTCAAAAATTGCAAATTTGAAAAATTTGAACTAAGCTTGTTTTTGATGATATTATGATGCAAAAACAGCACACTGTTCTTACCGTTTTACTCATCGCTTGAAACACATGTTTTCACCGTTCAAGATTCGCAAATAAACATAGTTAAAAAATTGCAAATATGTAAAATTTAAACTTAGCTTCTTTTTTATGATATTATGTTGCGAACACAGCTATAAATCTTTTCAAACTGTTCTTACTGCTGTACTCATCGCTTCAAACACATATTTTCACCGATACGCAAATAAACATAGTTCAAAAATTGCAAATTTGTAAAATTTGAACTTAGCTTCTTTTTGATAATACATTTGTATTATGCTGCGAAAACAGCTATGAATCTTTTTAAACTGTTCTAACCGTTGTACTCATCGCTTGAAACACATGTTTTCACCGTTCAAGATTCGCAAATAAACATAGTTAAAAAATTGCAAATTTGTAAAATTTGAACTTAGTGTCTTTTTGATGATATTATGATGCGAAAACAGCAAAGCATGAATCTTTTCAAACTGTTCTTACCGTTGTACTCAGCGCTTGAAAAACATGTTTTCACCGTTCAAGAAACGCAAATAAACAAAGTTGAAAAATTTTTAATTTGTAAAATTTGAACTTAGCTTCTTTCTGATGATGCGAAAACAGCAAAACGTGAATCTTTTCAAACTGTTCTTACAGATGTTACTCATCGCTTGAAACACATGTTTTCTCCGTTCAAGATCCGCAAATAAACAAAAATAAAAAATTGCAAATTTGTAAAATTTGAACTTCGCTACTTTTTGATGATACAATGATGCGAAAACAGCAAAGCGTGAATCTTATCAAACTGTTCCAACCGTTGTACTCATCGCTTGAAACACATGTTTTCACCGTTCCAGATATGCAAATAAACAAAGTTCAAAAATTGCAAATTTTTATAATTTGAAATTAGCTTCTTTTTGATGATATTATGCTGCGAAAACAGCTATGAATCTTTTCAAACTGTTCTTACCGTTGTACTCATCGCTTGAAACACATGTTTTCACCGTTCCAGATACTTAAATAAACAAAGTTCAAAAATTGCAAATTTGTTAAATTTTAACTTAACTTCTTTCTGATCATATTATGATGCGAAAACAGCAAAGCTTGAATCTTTTCAAACTGTTGTTACCGTTGTACTCATCGCTTAAAACACATGTTTTCACCGTTCCAGATACGCAAATAAACACAGTTCAAAATTTGCATATTTGTAAAATTTGAACTTAGTGTCTTTTTGATGATATTATGATGCGAAAACAGCAAAGCATGAATTTTTACAAACTGATTTTTCCGTTGTACTCATCGCTTGAAACACATGTTTCCAACGTTCCAAATAGGCAAGTAACCAAAGTTTACAAAAATTGCAAATTTGTGAAATTTGAACTGAGCTTGTTTTTGATGATATTATGAAAACAGCAAAGCATGAATCTTTTCAAACTGTTCTTACCGTTGTACTCATCGCTTGAAAGACATGTTTTCACCGTTCCAAATACGCAAATAAACAATGTTCAAAAATTGCAAATTTGTAAAATTTGAATTAAGCTTGTTTTTGATGATATTATGATGCAAAAACAGCACACTGTTCTTACCGTTTTACTCATCGCTTGAAACACATGTTTTTACCATTCCAGATACGCAAATAACCAAAGTTAAAAAATTGCAAATTTGTGAAATTTAAACTGAGCTACTTTTTGATGATATTATGATGCGCAAACAGCAAAGCATGAATGTTTTCAAACTGTTTTTACCGTTGTACTCGTCGCTTGAAAGACGTTTCACCGTTCCATATACGAAAATAAAAAAAGTTCAAAAATTGCAAATTTGTACAATTTAAACTTAGAGTCTTTTTGAATATATAATGATGCGAAAATATCAAAGCGTGAATCTTTTCAAACTGTTCTTACCGTTGTACTCATCGCTTGAAACACATGTTTTCACCGTTACAGATACGCAAATAACCAAAGTTTGAACTTAGCTTCTTTCTGATCATATTATGATGCGAAAACAGCAAAGCATGAATGTTTTCAAACTGTTCTTACCGTTGTACTCATCGCTTGAAACACATGTTTTCACCGTTCCAGATACGCAAATAAACAAAGTTCAAAAATTGCAAATTTGTAAAATTTGAATTAAGCTTGTTTTTGATGATATTATGATGCAAAAACAGCACACTGTTCTTACCGTTTTACTCATCGCTTGAAACACATGTTTTTACCATTCCAGATACGCAAATAACCAAAGTTCAAAAATTGCAAATATGTGAAATTTGAAATTAACTGCTTTTTGATGATATTATGATGCGCAAACAGCAAAGCATGAATCGTATCAAACTGTTCTTACCGTTGTACTCAGCGCTTGAAACACATGTTTTCACCGTTCCAGATACGCAATAAAAAACAAAGTTCAAAAGTTGCAAATTTGTTAAAAATTTGAACTTAGCTTCTTTCTGATCATATTATGATGCGAAAACAGCAAAGCGTGAATCTTTTTAAACTGTTCTTACCGTTGTACTTTTTTACACATGTTTTCACAGTTTCAGTTATGCAAATAAACAAAGTTCAAAAATTGCAAATTTGTAAAATTTGAACTTAGCTTCTTTTTGATGATATTACATGTATGATGCGAAAACAGCAAAGCATGAATCTTTTCAAACTGTTCTTACCGTTGTACTCATCGCTTGATACACATGTTTACACCATTCCAGAAAAGCGAATAAACACAGTTGAAAAATAGCAAATTTGTTTAATTTAAACTAAACTGCTTTTTGATGATATTATGATGCGACAACAGCAAAGCATGAATCTTTTTAAACTGTTCTTACCGTTGTACTCATCGCTTGAAACACATGTTTTTAGCGTTTCAGATAGGCAAATAAACAAAGTTCAAAAATTGCATATTTGTAAAATTTGAACTTAGCTTCGATTTGATGATAAAATGATGCGAAAACAGCAAAGCATGAATCTTTTCAAACTGTTCTTACCGCTTGAAACACATGTTTTCACCGTTCCAGATCCGCAAATAACCAAAATTCAAAAATTGCAATGTTTTTAAAATTTGAACTTAACTTCTTTTTGATGATATTATGATGCGCAAACAGCAAAGCATGAATCATATCAAACTGTTCTTACCGTTGTACTCATCGCTTGAAACACATGTTTTCACCGTTCCAGATACGCAAATAAACAAAGTTAAAAATTGCAAATTTGTACAATTTAAACTTAGCGTCTTTTTCAATATATATAATGATGCAAAAAACTGCAAATTGTGAATCTTTTTAAACTGTTCTTACCGTTGTACTCAGCGCTTGAAAAACATGTTTTCACCGTTCGAGATACGCAAATAAACACAGTTCAAAAATTGCAAATTTGTAAAATTTGAACTTAGTGTCTTTTTGATGATATTATGATGCGAAAACAGCAGAGCATGAATCTTTACAAACTGATTTTCCCGTTGTACTCATCGCTTGAAACACATGTTTCCAACGTTCCAAATAGGCAAGTAACCAAAGTTTACAAAAATTGCAAATTTGTGAAATTTGAACTGAGCTTGTTTTTGATGATATTATGAAAACAGCAAAGCATGAATGTTTTCAAACTGTTCTTACCGTTGTACTCATCGCTTGAAAGACATGTTTTCACCGTTCCATATACGCAAATAAACAATGTTCAAAAATTGCAAATTTGTACCATTTAAACTTAGCGTCTTTTTGAATATATAATGATGCGAAAATATCAAAGCGTGAATCTTTTCAAATAACCAAAGTTAAAAAATTGCAAATTTGTGAAATTTGAACTGAGCTACTTTTTGATGATATTATGATGCGCAAACAGCAAAGCATGAATCTTTTCAAACTGTTCTTACCGTTGTACTCGTCGCTTAAAAGACATGCTTTCACCGTTCCAGATACGAAAATAAACAAAGTTCAAAAATTGCAAATTTTGTACAATTTAAACTTAGCGTCTTTTTGAATATATAATGATGCGAAAATATCAAAGCGTGAATCTTTTCAAACTGTTCTTACCGTTGTACTCATCGCTTGAAACACATGTTTTCACCGTTCCAGATACGCAAATAAACAAAAATAAAAACTTGCAAATTTGTAAAATTTAAACTTAGCGTCTTTTTCAATATATATAATGATGCAAAAAACTGCAAATTGTGAATCTTTTCAAACTGTTCTTACCGTTGTACTCAGCGCTTGAAAAACATGTTTTCACCGTTCCAGATACGCAAAAAAACACAGTTCAAAAATTGCAAATTTGTAAAATTTGAACTTAGTGTCTTTTTGATGATATTATGATGCGAAAACAGCAAAGCATGAATCTTTACAAACTGATTTTCCCGTTGTACTCATCGCTTGAAACACATGTTTCCAACGTTCCAAATAGGCAAGTAACCAAAGTTTACAAAAATTGCAAATTTGTGAAATTTGAACTGAGCTTGTTTTTGATGATATTATGAAAACAGCAAAGCATGAATCTTTTCAAACTGTTCTTACCGTTGTACTCATCGCTTGAAACACATGTTTTCACCGTTCCATATACGCAAATACACAATGTTCGAAAATTGCAAATTTGAAAAATTTGAACTAAGCTTGTTTTTGATGATATTATGATGCAAAAACAGCACACTGTTCTTACCGTTTTACTCATCGCTTGAAACACATGTTTTTACCATTCCAGATACGCAAATAACCAAAGTTAAAAAATTGCAAATTTGTGAAATTTGAACTGAGCTACTTTTTGATGATAATATGATGCGCAAACAGCAAAGCATGAATCTTTTCAAACTGTTCTTACCGTTGTACTCGTCGCTTGAAAGACATGCTTTCACCGTTCCAGATACGAAAATAAACAAAGTTCAAAAATTGCAAATTTGTACAATTTAAACTTAGCGTCTTTTTGAATATATAATGATGCGAAAATATCAAAGCGTGAATCTTTTCAAACTGTTCTTACCGTTGTATTCATCGCTTGAAACACATGTTTTCACCGTTACAGATACGCAAATAACCAAAGTTCAAAAATTGCAAATATGAAAAATTTGAACTTTGTTTCTTTTCGATGATATTATGATGCGAAAACAGCAAAACGTAAATCTTTTCAAACTGTTCTTACCGTTGTACTTACCATTTGTTACACATGTTTTCCCAGTTACTGTTATGCAAATAAACAAAGTTCAAAAATTGCAACTTTGTAAAATTTGAACTTTGTTTCTTTTCGATGATATTATGATGCGAAAACAGCAAAACATGAATCTTTTCAAACTGTTCTTACCGTTAATACTCATCGCTTGAAACACATGTTTTCACCGTTCCAGATCCGCAAATAAACAAAAATAAAATGTTGCAAATTTGTAAAATTTGAACTTCGCTTCTTTTTGATGATACAATGATGCGAAAACAGCAAAGCATGAATCTTATCAAACTGTTCTAACCGTTGTACTCATCGCTTGAAACACATGTTTTCACCGTTCCAGATCCGCAAATAAAAACAAAAATAAAAAATTGCAAATTTGTAAAATTTGAACTTCGCTACTTTTTGATGATACAATGATGCGAAAACAGCAAAGCATGAATCCGTTCCAGATACGCAAATAAACAAAGTTAAAACATTGCAAACTTGTACAATTTAAACTTAGCGTCTTTTTGCATATATAATGATGCGAAAACTGCAAATTGTGAATCTTTTCAAACTGTTCTAACCGTTGTACTCATCGCTTCAAACACATGTTTTCACCGTTCCAGATATGCAAATAAACAAAGTTCAAAAATCGCAAATTTTTATAATTTGAAATTAGCTTCTTTTTGATGATATTATGCTGCGAAAACAGCTATGAATCTTTTCAAACTGTTCTTACCGTTGTACTCAGCGCTTGAAACACATGTTTTCACCGTTCCAGAAACGTAAATAAACAAAGTTCAAAAATTGCAAATTTGTGAAATTTGAACTTAACTCCTTTTTGATGATATTATGATGCGCAAACAGCAAAGCATGAATCGTATCAAACTGTTCTTACCGTTGTACTCATCGCTTGAAAAGCATGTTTTCACCGTTCCAGAAACGCAAATAAACAAAGTTCAAAAATTGTAAATTTGTAAAATTTGAACTTAGCTTCTTTAAAATGATGCGAAAACAGCAAAACGTGAATATTTTCAAACTGTTCTTACCGTTGTTACTCATCGCTTGAAACACATGTTTTCACCGTTCCAGATCCGCAAGTAAACAAAAATAAAAAATTGCAAATTTGTAAAATTTGAACTTCGCTACTTTTTGATGATACAATGAAGCGAAAACTGCAAATTGTGAATCTTTTCAAACTGTTCTAACCGTTGTACTCATCGCTTGAAAAACATGTTTTCACCATTCCAGAAACGCAAATAAACACAGTTAAAAAATTGCAAATTTGTAAAATTTGAACTTAGCTTCTTTCTAATCTTATTATGATGCGAAAACAGCAAAGCATGAATCGTTTCATACTGTTCTTACCGTTTCATACTTTTCTTACCGTTGTACTCATAGCTTGAAACATATGTTTTCACTGTTCTAGATACGCAAGTAAACAAAGTTAAAAAATTGCAAATTTGTAAAATTTGAACTTAGCGTCTTTTTGAATATATTATTATAGGAAAACAGCAAAGCGTGAATGTTAACAAACTGTTCTTACCGTTGAACTCATCGATTGAAACACATGTTTCCAACGTTTCAGATAGGCAAATAACCAAAGTTTAAAAAATTGCAAATTTGAAATTTTTTAACTTTGTTTCTTTTCGATGATATTATGACGCGAAAACAGCAAAACGTAAATCTTTTCAAACTGTTCTTACCGTTGTACTTATCATTTGTTACACATGTTTTCCCAGTTACAGTTATGCAAATAAACAAAGTTCAAAAATTGCAACTTTGTAAAATTTGAACTTTGTTTCTTTTCGATGATATTATGATGCGAAAACAGCAAAACGTGAATCTTTTCAAACTGTTCTTACCGTTGTTACTCATCACTTGAAACACATGTTTTCACCGTTCCAGATCCGCAAATAAACAAAAATAAAAACTTGCAAATTTGTAAAATTTGAACTTCGCTTCTTTTTGATGATACAATGATGCGAAAACAGCAAAGCATGAATCTTATCAAACTGTTCTAACCGTTGTACTCATCGCTTGAAACACATGTTTTCACCGTTCCAGATATGCAAATAAACAAAGTTCAAAAATTGCAAATTTTTATAATTTGAACTTAGCTTCTTTTTGATAATATTATGCTGCGAAGACAGCTATGAATCTTTTCAAACTGTTCTTACCGTTGTACTCATCGCTTGAAAGACATGTTTTCACCGTTCCAGATACGCAAATAAACATAGTTAAAAAATTGCAAATTTGTAAAATTTGAACTTAGTGTCTTTTTGATGATATTATGCTGCGAAAACAGCAAAGCATGAATCTTTACAAACTATTCTTACCGTAGTACTCAGCGCTAGAAACAGATGTTTTCATCGTTCCAGATACGCAAATAAACAAAGTTCAAAAATTGTATTTTTTTTATAATTTGAACTTAGCTTCTTTTTGATGATATTATGCTGCGAAAACAGCTATGAATCTTTTCAAACTGTTCTTACCGTTGTACTCAGCGCTTGAAACACATGTTTTCACCGTTCCAGATACGTAAATAAACAAAGTTCAAAAATTTTAAATTTGTGAAATTTGAACTTAACTGCTTTTTGATGATATTATGATGCGCAAACAGCAAAGCATGAATCGAATCTTTTCAAACTGTTCTTACCGCTGTACTCATCGCTTGAAAAGCATGTTTTCACCGTTTCAGAAACGCAAATAAACAAAGTTCAAAAATTGTAAATTTGTAAAATTTGAACTAAGCTTCTTTAAAATAATGCGAAAAAAGCAAAACGTGAATCTTTTCAAACTGTTCTTACCGTTGTTAATCATCGCTTGAAACACATGTTTTCACCGTTCCAGATCCGCAACTAAACAAAAATAAAAAATTGCAAATTTGTAAAATTTGAACTTCGCTACTTTTTGATGATACAATGATGCGAAAACAGCAAAGCATAAATCTTATCAAACTGTTCTAACCGTTGTACTCATCGCTTGAAACACATGTTTTCACCGTTCCAGAAACGCAAATAAACAAAGTTTAAAAAAATTGCAAATTTGTTAAATTTGAACTTAGCTTCTTTCTGATCATATTATGAAGCGAAAACAGCAAAGCATGAATCTTTACAAATCGATCTTACCGTTGTACTCATCGCTTGAAACACATGTTTCCAACGTTCCAAATAGGCAAATAACCAAAGTTTACAAAAATTGCAAATTTGTGAAATTTGAACTTACCTTGTTTTTGATGATATAATGAAAACAGCAAAGCATGAATCTTTTCAAACTGTTCTTACCGTTGTACTCATCGCTTGAAGAACATGTTTTCACCGTTCCATATTCGCAAATAAACAATGTTCAAAAATTGCAAATTTATAAAATTTAAACAAAGCTTGTTTTTGATGATATTATGATGCAAAAACAGCAAACTGTTCTTACCGTTTTATTCATCGCTTGAAACACATGTTTTTACCATTCCAGATACGCAAATAAACAAAGTTCAAAAATTGCAACTTTGTAAAATTTGAACTTTGTTTGTTTTCGATGATATTATGATGCGAAAACAGCAAAACGTGAATCTTTTCAAACTGTTCTTACCGTTGTTACTCATCGCTTGAAACACATGTTTTCACCGTTCCAGATACGCAAATAAACAAAAATAAAAACTTGCAAATTTGTATAATTTGAACTTAGCTTCTTTTTGATAATATTATGCTGCAAAGACAGCTATGAATCTTATCAAACTGTTCTTACCGTTGTACTCATCGCTTGAAAGACATGTTTTCACCGTTCCAGAAACGCGAATAAACACAGTTAAAAAATTGCAAATTTGTAAAATTTGAACTTAGCTTCTTTCTGATCTTATTATGATGCGAAAACAGCAAAGCATGAATCGTTTCATACTGTTCTTACCGTTTCATACTTTTCTTACCGTTGTACTCAAAGCTTGAAACATATGTTTTCACTGTTCTAGATACGCAAGTAAACAAAGTTAAAAAATTGCAAATTTGTAAAATTTGAACTTAGCGTCTTTTTAAATATATTATTATAGGAAAACAGCAATGCGTGAATGTTAACAAACTGTTCTTACCGTTGAACTCATCGATTGAAACACATGTTTCCAACGTTTCAGATAGGCAAATAACCAAAGTTTAAAAATTGCAAATTTGTGAAATTTGAACTGAGCTTGTTTTTTATTAGATTATGAAAACCGCAAAGCATGAATCTTTTCAAACTGTTCTTACCGTTGTACTCATCGCTTGAAATATATGTTTTCACCGTTCCATATACGCAAATAAACAAAGTTCAAAAATTCCAAATTTGTAAAATTTGAACTTAGCTTCTTTCTGATGATATTATGTTGCGAAAACAGCAAAGCGTGAATCTTTTCAAACTGTTCTTACCGTTGTACTCATCGCTTGAAACACATGTTTTCACCGTTACAGATACGCAAATTAACAAAGTTCAAAAATTGCAAATTTGTAGAATTTGAACTTTGCTTCATTTCGATGATATTATGATGCGAAAACAGCAAAGCGTGAATATTTTTAAACTGTTCTTACCATTGTACTCATCGCTTGAAAAACATGTTTTCATCGTTCCAGAAACGCAAATAAACAAAGTTCAAAAATTGTAAATTTGTAAAATTTGAACTTAGCTTCTCTCTGATGATGCGAAAACAGCAAAACGTAAATCTTTTCAAACTGTTCTTACCGTTGTTACTCATCGCTTGAAACACATGTTTTCACCGTTCCAGATCCGCAAATAAAAACAAAAATAAAAAATTGCAAATTTGTAAAATTTGAACTTCGCTACTTTTTGATGATACAGTGATGCGAAAACAGCAAAGCATGAATCTTATCAAACTGTTCTAACCGTTGTACTCATAGCGATGTTTTCACCGTTCCAGATATGCAAATAAACAAAGTTCAAAAATTGCAATTTGTAAAATTTGAACTTAGTTTCTTTTTGATGATAGTGTGCTGCGAAAACAGCAAAGCATGAATCTTTACAAACTGTTCTTACCGTTGTACTCATCGCTTGAAACACATGTTTTTACCATTCCAGATACGCAAATAAACAAAGTTCAAAAATTGCAGATATGTAAAATTTAAACTTAGCTTCTTTTTTATGATATTATGTTGCGAACACAGCTATAAATCTTTTCAAACTTTTCTTACTGCTGTACTCATCGCTTCAAACACATATTTTCACCGATACGCAAATAAACAAAGTTCAAAAATTGCAAATTTGTAAAATTTGAACTTAGCTTCTTTTTGATGATATTATGATGCGAAAACAGCTATAAATCTTTTCAAACTGTTCTTACCGTTGTACTCATCGCTTGAAACACATGTTTTCATCGTTCCAGATACGCAAATGAACAAAGTTCAAAAATTGAAATTTTTTATAATTTGAACTTAGCTTCTTTTTGATGATATTATGTTGCGAAAACAGCTATGAATCTTTTCAAACTGTTCCTACCGTTGTACTTATCATTTGTTACACATGTTTTCACAGTTTCAGTTATGCAAATAAACAAAGTTTAAAAATTGCAAATTTGTAAATTTTGAACTTAGCTTCTTTTTGATGATATTATATGTATGATGCGAAAACAGCAAAGCATGAATCTTTTCAAACTGTTATTACCGTTGTACTCATCGCTTGATACACATGTTTTCACCAAATAAACGCGAATAAACACAGTTGAAAAATTGCAAATTTGTAAAATTTAAACTTAACTGCTTTTTGATGATATTATGATGCGACAACAGCAAAGCATGAATCTTTTTAAACTGTCGTTACCGTTGTACTCATCGCTTAAAACACATGTTTTTAGCATTTCAGATAGGCAAATAAACAAAGATCAAAAATTGCAAATTTGTAAAATTTGAGCTTAGCTTGTTTTCGATGATATTATGATGCGAAAACAGCAAAGCGTGAATCTTTTCAAACTGTTCTTACCGTTGTACTCATCGCTTGAAACACATGTTTTCACCGTTACAGATACGCAAATAACCAAAGTTCAAAAATTGCAAATTTGAAAATTTTTAACTTTGTTTCTTTTTGATGATATTATGCTGCGAAAACAGCAAAGCATGAATCTTTACAAACTGTTCTTACCGTTGTACTCAGCGCTTGAAACAGATGTTTTCATCGTTCCAGATACGCAAATAAACAAAGTTCAAAAATTGTATTTTTTTTTATAATTTGAACTTAGCTTCTTTTTGATGATATTATGCTGCGAAAACAGCTATGAATCTTTTCAAACTGTTCTTACCGTTGTACTCAGCGCTTGAAACACATGTTTTCACCGTTCCAGGTACGTAAATAAACAAAGTTCAAAAATTTTAAATTTGTGAAATTTGAACTTAACTGCTTTTTGATGATATTATGATGCGCAAACAGCAAAGCATGAATCGTATCAAACTGTTCTTACTGTTGTACTCATCGGTTGAAAAGCATGTTTTCACCGTTCCAGAAACGCAAATAAACAAAGTTCAAAAATTGTAAATTTGTAAAATTTGAACTTAGCTTCTTTAAAATAATGCGAAAACAGCAAAACGTGAATCTTTTCAAACTGTTTTTACCGTTGTTAATCATCGCTTGAAACACATGTTTTCACCGTTCCAGATCCGCAAATAAACAAAAATAATGATGCGAAAACGGCAAAAACGTAAATCTTTTCAAACTGTTCTTACCGTTGTACTTATCATTTGTTACACATGTTTTCACAGTTACAGTTATGCAAATAAACAAAGTTCAAAAATTGCAAATTTGTAAAATTTGAACTTGGCTTCTTTTTGATGATATTACATGTATGATGCAAAAACAGCAAAGCATGAGTCTTTTCAAACTGTTCTTACCGTTGTACTCATCGCTTGATACACATGTTTTCACCGTTCCAGAAATGCGAATAAACACAGTTAAAAAATTGCAAATTTGTAAAATTTAATCTTAACTGCTTTTGATGATATTATGATGCGACAACAGCAAAGCATGAATCTTTACAAACTGTTGTTACCGTTGTACTCATCGCTTGAAACACATGTTTTTAGCGTTCCAGATAGGCAAATAAACAAAGTTAAAAAATTGCAAATTTGTAAAATTTGAGCTAAGCTTGTTTTTGATGATATTATGATGCGAAAACAGCAAAGCGTGAATCTTTTCAAACTGTTCTTACCGTTGTACTCATCGCTTGAAACACATGTTTTCACCGTTCCAGATACGCAAATAAACAAAGTTAAAAAATTGCACATTTGTAAAATTTGATCTTAGTGTCTTTTTGATGAAAACAGCAAAGCATGAATCTTTTCAAAGTGTTCTTACCGTTGTACTCATCGCTTGAAACACATGTTTTCACCGTTCCAGATACGCAAATAAAAAAAGGTCAAAAATTGCAATTTGTAAAATTTGAACTTAGTTTCTTTTGATGATAGTATGCTGCGAAAACAGCAAAGCATGAATCTTTACAAACTGTTCTTACCGTTGTACTCATCGCTTGAAACACATGTTTTTACCATTCCAGATACGCAAATAAACAAAGTTCAAAAATTCCAAATATGTATAATTTAAACTTAGCTTCTTTTTTATGATATTATGTTGCGAACACAGCTTTAAATCTTTTCAAACTGTTCTTACTGCTGTTCTCATCGCTTCAAACACATATTTTCACCGATACGCAAATAAACAAAGTTCAAAAATTGCAAATTTGTAAAATTTGAACTTAGCTTCTTTTTGATGATATTATGCTGCGAAAACAGCTATGAATCTTTTCAAACTGTTCTTACCGTTGTACTCATCGCTTGAAACACATGTTTTCATCGTTCCAGATACGCAAATGAACAAAGTTCAAAAATTGAAATTTTTTATAATTTGAACTTAGCTTCTTTTTGATGATATTATGTTGCGAAAACAGCTATGAATCTTTTCAAACTGTTCCTACCGTTGTACTTATCATTTGTTACACATGTTTTCACAGTTTCAGTTATGCAAATAAACAAAGTTTAAAAATTGCAAATTTGTAAATTTTGAACTTAGCTTCTTTTTGATGATATTATATGTATGATGCGAAAACAGCAAAGCATGAATCTTTTCAAACTGTTATTACCGTTGTACTCATCGCTTGATACACATGTTTTCACCAAATAAACGCGAATAAACACAGTTGAAAAATTGCAAATTTGTAAAATTTAAACTTAACTGCTTTTTGATGATATTATGATGCGACAACAGCAAAGCATGAATCTTTTTAAACTGTCGTTACCGTTGTACTCATCGCTTAAAACACATGTTTTTAGCATTTCAGATAGGCAAATAAACAAAGATCAAAAATTGCAAATTTGTAAAATTTGAGCTTAGCTTGTTTTCGATGATATTATGATGCGAAAACAGCAAAGCGTGAATCTTTTCAAACTGTTCTTACCGTTGTACTCATCGCTTGAAACACATGTTTTCACCGTTACAGATACGCAAATAACCAAAGTTCAAAAATTGCAAATTTGAAAATTTTTAACTTTGTTTCTTTTTGATGATATTATGCTGCGAAAACAGCAAAGCATGAATCTTTACAAACTGTTCTTACCGTTGTACTCAGCGCTTGAAACAGATGTTTTCATCGTTCCAGATACGCAAATAAACAAAGTTCAAAAATTGTATTTTTTTTTATAATTTGAACTTAGCTTCTTTTTGATGATATTATGCTGCGAAAACAGCTATGAATCTTTTCAAACTGTTCTTACCGTTGTACTCAGCGCTTGAAACACATGTTTTCACCGTTCCAGGTACGTAAATAAACAAAGTTCAAAAATTTTAAATTTGTGAAATTTGAACTTAACTGCTTTTTGATGATATTATGATGCGCAAACAGCAAAGCATGAATCGTATCAAACTGTTCTTACTGTTGTACTCATCGGTTGAAAAGCATGTTTTCACCGTTCCAGAAACGCAAATAAACAAAGTTCAAAAATTGTAAATTTGTAAAATTTGAACTTAGCTTCTTTAAAATAATGCGAAAACAGCAAAACGTGAATCTTTTCAAACTGTTTTTACCGTTGTTAATCATCGCTTGAAACACATGTTTTCACCGTTCCAGATCCGCAAATAAACAAAAATAATGATGCGAAAACGGCAAAAACGTAAATCTTTTCAAACTGTTCTTACCGTTGTACTTATCATTTGTTACACATGTTTTCACAGTTACAGTTATGCAAATAAACAAAGTTCAAAAATTGCAAATTTGTAAAATTTGAACTTGGCTTCTTTTTGATGATATTACATACATGATGCAAAAACAGCAAAGCATGAGTCTTTTCAAACTGTTCTTACCGTTGTACTCATCGCTTGATACACATGTTTTCACCGTTCCAGAAATGCGAATAAACACAGTTAAAAAATTGCAAATTTGTAAAATTTAATCTTAACTGCTTTTGATGATATTATGATGCGACAACAGCAAAGCATGAATCTTTACAAACTGTTGTTACCGTTGTACTCATCGCTTGAAACACATGTTTTTAGCGTTCCAGATAGGCAAATAAACAAAGTTAAAAAATTGCAAATTTGTAAAATTTGAGCTAAGCTTGTTTTTGATGATATTATGATGCGAAAACAGCAAAGCGTGAATCTTTTCAAACTGTTCTTACCGTTGTACTCATCGCTTGAAACACATGTTTTCACCGTTCCAGATACGCAAATAAACAAAGTTAAAAAATTGCACATTTGTAAAATTTGATCTTAGTGTCTTTTTGATGAAAACAGCAAAGCATGAATCTTTTCAAAGTGTTCTTACCGTTGTACTCATCGCTTGAAACACATGTTTTCACCGTTCCAGATACGCAAATAAAAAAAGGTCAAAAATTGCAATTTGTAAAATTTGAACTTAGTTTCTTTTTGATGATAGTATGCTGCGAAAACAGCAAAGCATGAATCTTTACAAACTGTTCTTACCGTTGTACTCATCGCTTGAAACACATGTTTTTACCATTCCAGATACGCAAATAAACAAAGTTCAAAAATTCCAAATATGTATAATTTAAACTTAGCTTCTTTTTTATGATATTATGTTGCGAACACAGCTTTAAATCTTTTCAAACTGTTCTTACTGCTGTTCTCATCGCTTCAAACACATATTTTCACCGATACGCAAATAAACAAAGTTCAAAAATTGCAAATTTGTTAAATTTGAACTTAGCTTCTTTTTGATGATATTATGCTGCGAAAACAGCTATGAATCTTTTCAAACTGTTCTTACCGTTGTACTCATCGCTTGAAACACATGTTTTCATCGTTCCAGATACGCAAATGAACAAAGTTCAAAAATTGAAATTTTTTATAATTTGAACTTAGCTTCTTTTTGATGATATTATGTTGCGAAAACAGCTATGAATCTTTTCAAACTGTTCCTACCGTTGTACTTATCATTTGTTACACATGTTTTCACAGTTTCAGTTATGCAAATAAACAAAGTTTAAAAATTGCAAATTTGTAAATTTTGAACTTAGCTTCTTTTTGATGATATTATATGTATGATGCGAAAACAGCAAAGCATGAATCTTTTCAAACTGTTATTACCGTTGTACTCATCGCTTGATACACATGTTTTCACCAAATAAACGCGAATAAACACAGTTGAAAAATTGCAAATTTGTAAAATTTAAACTTAACTGCTTTTTGATGATATTATGATGCGACAACAGCAAAGCATGAATCTTTTTAAACTGTTGTTACCGTTGTACTCATCGCTTAAAACACATGTTTTTAGCATTTCAGATAGGCAAATAAACAAAGATCAAAAATTGCAAATTTGTAAAATTTGAGCTTAGCTTGTTTTCGATGATATTATGATGCGAAAACAGCAAAGCGTGAATCTTTTCAAACTGTTCTTACCGTTGTACTCATCGCTTGAAACACATGTTTTCACCGTTACAGATACGCAAATAACCAAAGTTCAAAAATTGCAAATTTGAAAATTTTTAACTTTGTTTCTTTTTGATGATATTATGCTGCGAAAACAGCAAAGCATGAATCTTTACAAACTGTTCTTACCGTTGTACTCAGCGCTTGAAACAGATGTTTTCATCGTTCCAGATACGCAAATAAACAAAGTTCAAAAATTGTATTTTTTTTTATAATTTGAACTTAGCTTCTTTTTGATGATATTATGCTGCGAAAACAGCTATGAATCTTTTCAAACTGTTCTTACCGTTGTACTCAGCGCTTGAAACACATGTTTTCACCGTTCCAGGTACGTAAATAAACAAAGTTCAAAAATTTTAAATTTGTGAAATTTGAACTTAACTGCTTTTTGATGATATTATGATGCGCAAACAGCAAAGCATGAATCGTATCAAACTGTTCTTACTGTTGTACTCATCGGTTGAAAAGCATGTTTTCACCGTTCCAGAAACGCAAATAAACAAAGTTCAAAAATTGTAAATTTGTAAAATTTGAACTTAGCTTCTTTAAAATAATGCGAAAACAGCAAAACGTGAATCTTTTCAAACTGTTTTTACCGTTGTTAATCATCGCTTGAAACACATGTTTTCACCGTTCCAGATCCGCAAATAAACAAAAATAATGATGCGAAAACGGCAAAAACGTAAATCTTTTCAAACTGTTCTTACCGTTGTACTTATCATTTGTTACACATGTTTTCACAGTTACAGTTATGCAAATAAACAAAGTTCAAAAATTGCAAATTTGTAAAATTTGAACTTGGCTTCTTTTTGATGATATTACATACATGATGCAAAAACAGCAAAGCATGAGTCTTTTCAAACTGTTCTTACCGTTGTACTCATCGCTTGATACACATGTTTTCACCGTTCCAGAAATGCGAATAAACACAGTTAAAAAATTGCAAATTTGTAAAATTTAATCTTAACTGCTTTTGATGATATTATGATGCGACAACAGCAAAGCATGAATCTTTACAAACTGTTGTTACCGTTGTACTCATCGCTTGAAACACATGTTTTTAGCGTTCCAGATAGGCAAATAAACAAAGTTAAAAAATTGCAAATTTGTAAAATTTGAGCTAAGCTTGTTTTTGATGATATTATGATGCGAAAACAGCAAAGCGTGAATCTTTTCAAACTGTTCTTACCGTTGTACTCATCGCTTGAAACACATGTTTTCACCGTTCCAGATACGCAAATAAACAAAGTTAAAAAATTGCACATTTGTAAAATTTGATCTTAGTGTCTTTTTGATGAAAACAGCAAAGCATGAATCTTTTCAAAGTGTTCTTACCGTTGTACTCATCGCTTGAAACACATGTTTTCACCGTTCCAGATACGCAAATAAAAAAAGGTCAAAAATTGCAATTTGTAAAATTTGAACTTAGTTTCTTTTTGATGATAGTATGCTGCGAAAACAGCAAAGCATGAATCTTTACAAACTGTTCTTACCGTTGTACTCATCGCTTGAAACACATGTTTTTACCATTCCAGATACGCAAATAAACAAAGTTCAAAAATTCCAAATATGTATAATTTAAACTTAGCTTCTTTTTTATGATATTATGTTGCGAACACAGCTTTAAATCTTTTCAAACTGTTCTTACTGCTGTTCTCATCGCTTCAAACACATATTTTCACCGATACGCAAATAAACAAAGTTCAAAAATTGCAAATTTGTTAAATTTGAACTTAGCTTCTTTTGATGATATTATGCTGCGAAAACAGCTATGAATCTTTTCAAACTGTTCTTACCGTTGTACTCATCGCTTGAAACACATGTTTTCACAGTTCCAGATACGCAAATAAACATAGTTAAAAAATTGCAAATTTGTAAAATTTGAACTTAGCTTCTTTCTGATCATATTATGATGCGAAAACAGCAAAGCATGAATGTTTTCAAACTGTTCTTACCGTTGTACTCATTGCTTGAAACACATGTTTTCACCGTTCCAGATACGCAAATAAAAAAGTTCAAAAATTGCAAAATCTTAAAATTTGAACTTAGCTTGTTTTGATGATATTATGATGCAAAAACAGCAAAGCGTGAATCTTTTTAAACTGTTCTTACCGTTGTACTCATCACTTGTTACACATGTTTTCACAGTTCCAGTTCTGCAAATAAACAATGTTCAAAAATTGCAAATTTGTAAAATTTGAACTTAGCTTCTATTCGATGATATTATGATGCGAAAACAGCAAAGCATGAATCTTTTCAAACTGTTCTTACCGTTTTACTTATCGCTTGAAGCACATGTTTTCACCGTTCCAGATACGCAAATAAACAAAGTTAAAAAATTGCACATTTGTAAAATTTGAACTTAGTGTCTTTTTGATGATATTATGATGCGAAAAATGCAAAGCATGAATTTTTTCAAAGTGTTCTTACCGTTGTACTCATCGCTTGAAACACATGTTTTCACCGTTCCAGATCCGCAAATAACCAAAGTTCAAAAATTGCAAATTTGTGAAATTTGAACTTAACTGCTTTTTGATGATATTATGATGCGAAAAAAAGCGTGAATCTTTTTAAACTGTTCTTACCGTTGTACTTTTTTACACATGTTTTCACAGTTTCAGTTTTGCAAATAAACAAAGTTCAAAAATTGCAAATTTGTAAAATTTGAACTTAGCTTCTTTTTGATGATATTACATGTATGATGCGAAAACAGCAAAGCATGAATCTTTTCAAACTGTTCTTACCGTTGTACTCATCGCTTGATACACATGTTTACACCATTCCAGAAAACGCGAATAAACACAGTTGAAAAATTGCAAATTTGTTTAATTTAAACTAAACTGCTTTTTGATGATATTATGATGCGACAACAGCAAAGCATGAATCTTTTTAAACTGTTCTTACCGTTGTACTATCGCTTGAAACACATGTTTTTAGCGTTTCAGATAGGCAAATAAACAAAGTTCAAAAATTGCATATTTGTAAAATTTGAACTTAGCTTCTATTTGATGATAAAATGATGCGAAAACAGCAAAGCATGAATCTTTTCAAACTGTTCTTACCGCTTGAAACACATGTTTTCACCGTTCCAGATCCGCAAATAACCAAATTCAAAAATTGCAATGTTTTTAAAATTTGAACTTAACTTCTTTTTGATGATATTATGATGCGCAAACAGCAAAGCATGAATCATATCAACTGTTCTTACCGTTGTACTCATCGCTTGAAACACATGTTTTCACCGTTCCAGATACGCAAATAAACAAAGTTAAAAATTGCAAATTTGTACAATTTAAACTTAGCGTCTTTTTCAATATATATAATGATGCAAAAAACTGCAAATTGTGAATCTTTTTAAACTGTTCTTACCGTTGTACTCAGCGCTTGAAAAACATGTTTTCACCGTTCGAGATACGCAAATAAACACAGTTCAAAAATTGCAAATTTGTAAAATTTGAACTTAGTGTCTTTTTGATGATATTATGATGCGAAAACAGCAGAGCATGAATCTTTACAAATGATTTTCCCGTTGTACTCATCGCTTGAAACACATGTTTCCAACGTTCCAAATAGGCAAGTAACCAAGTTTACAAAAATTGCAAATTTGTGAAATTTGAACTGAGCTTGTTTTTGATGATATTATGAAAACAGCAAAGCATGAATGTTTTCAAACTGTTCTTACCGTTGTACTCATCGCTTGAAAGACATGTTTTCACCGTTCCATATACGCAAATAAACAATGTTCAAAAATTGCAAATTTGTACCATTTAAACTTAGCGTCTTTTTGAATATATAATGATGCGAAAATATCAAAGCGTGAATCTTTTCAAATAACCAAGTTAAAAAATTGCAAATTTGTGAAATTTGAACTGAGCTACTTTTTGATGATATTATGATGCGCAAACAGCAAAGCATGAATCTTTTCAAACTGTTCTTACCGTTGTACTCGTCGCTTAAAAGACATGCTTTCACCGTTCCAGATACGAAATAAACAAAGTTCAAAAATTGCAAATTTTGTACAATTTAAACTTAGCGTCTTTTTGAATATATAATGATGCGAAAATATCAAAGCGTGAATCTTTTCAAACTGTTCTTACCGTTGTACTCATCGCTTGAAACACATGTTTTCACCGTTCCAGATACGCAAATAAACAAAAATAAAAACTTGCAAATTTGTAAAATTTAAACTTAGCGTCTTTTTCAATATATATAATGATGCAAAAAACTGCAAATTGTGAATCTTTTCAAACTGTTCTTACCGTTGTACTCAGCGCTTGAAAAACATGTTTTCACCGTTCCAGATACGCAAAAAAACACAGTTCAAAATTGCAAATTTGTAAAATTTGAACTTAGTGTCTTTTTGATGATATTATGATGCGAAAACAGCAAAGCATGAATCTTTACAAACTGATTTTCCCGTTGTACTCATCGCTTGAAACACATGTTTCCAACGTTCCAAATAGGCAAGTAACCAAAGTTTACAAAAATTGCAAATTTGTGAAATTTGAACTGAGCTTGTTTTTGATGATATTATGAAAACAGCAAAGCATGAATCTTTTCAAACTGTTCTTACCGTTGTACTCATCGCTTGAAACACATGTTTTCACCGTTCCATATACGCAAATACACAATGTTCGAAAATTGCAAATTTGAAAAATTTGAACTAAGCTTGTTTTTGATGATATTATGATGCAAAAACAGCACACTGTTCTTACCGTTTTACTCATCGCTTGAAACACATGTTTTTACCATTCCAGATACGCAAATAACCAAAGTTAAAAAATTGCAAATTTGTGAAATTTGAACTGAGCTACTTTTTGATGATAATATGATGCGCAAACAGCAAAGCATGAATCTTTTCAAACTGTTCTTACCGTTGTACTCGTCGCTTGAAAGACATGCTTTCACCGTTCCAGATACGAAAATAAACAAAGTTCAAAATTGCAAATTTGTACAATTTAAACTTAGCGTCTTTTTGAATATAATGATGCGAAAATATCAAAGCGTGAATCTTTTCAAACTGTTCTTACCGTTGTATTCATCGCTTGAAACACATGTTTTCACCGTTACAGATACGCAAATAACCAAAGTTCAAAAATTGCAAATATGAAAATTTGAACTTTGTTTCTTTTCGATGATATTATGATGCGAAACAGCAAAACGTAAATCTTTTCAAACTGTTCTTACCGTTGTACTTACCATTTGTTACACATGTTTTCCCAGTTACTGTTATGCAAATAAACAAAGTTCAAAAATTGCAACTTTGTAAAATTTGAACTTTGTTTCTTTTCGATGATATTATGATGCGAAAACAGCAAAACATGAATCTTTTCAAACTGTTCTTACCGTTAATACTCATCGCTTGAAACACATGTTTTCACCGTTCCAGATCCGCAAATAAACAAAAATAAAATGTTGCAAATTTGTAAATTTGAACTTCGCTTCTTTTTGATGATACAATGATGCGAAAACAGCAAAGCATGAATCTTATCAAACTGTTCTAACCGTTGTACTCATCGCTTGAAACACATGTTTTCACCGTTCCAGATCCGCAAATAAAAACAAAAATAAAAAATTGCAAATTTGTAAAATTTGAACTTCGCTACTTTTTGATGATACAATGATGCGAAAACAGCAAAGCATGAATCCGTTCCAGATACGCAAATAAACAAAGTTAAAACATTGCAAACTTGTACAATTTAAACTTAGCGTCTTTTTGCATATATAATGATGCGAAAACTGCAAATTGTGAATCTTTTCAAACTGTTCTAACCGTTGTACTCATCGCTTCAAACACATGTTTTCACCGTTCCAGATATGCAAATAAACAAAGTTCAAAAATCGCAAATTTTTATAATTTGAAATTAGCTTCTTTTTGATGATATTATGCTGCGAAAACAGCTATGAATCTTTTCAAACTGTTCTTACCGTTGTACTCAGCGCTTGAAACACATGTTTTCACCGTTCCAGAAACGTAAATAAACAAAGTTCAAAAATTGCAAATTTGTGAAATTTGAACTTAACTCCTTTTGATGATATTATGATGCGCAAACAGCAAAGCATGAATCGTATCAAACTGTTCTTACCGTTGTACTCATCGCTTGAAAAGCATGTTTTCACCGTTCCAGAAACGCAAATAAACAAAGTTCAAAAATTGTAAATTTGTAAAATTTGAACTTAGCTTCTTTAAAATGATGCGAAAACAGCAAAACGTGAATATTTTCAAACTGTTCTTACCGTTGTTACTCATCGCTTGAAACACATGTTTTCACCGTTCCAGATCCGCAAGTAAACAAAATAAAAAATTGCAAATTTGTAAAATTTGAACTTCGCTACTTTTTGATGATACAATGAAGCGAAAACTGCAAATTGTGAATCTTTTCAAACTGTTCTAACCGTTGTACTCATCGCTTGAAAAACATGTTTTCACCATTCCAGAAACGCAAATAAACACAGTTAAAAAATTGCAAATTTGTAAAATTTGAACTTAGCTTCTTTCTAATCTTATTATGATGCGAAAACAGCAAAGCATGAATCGTTTCATACTGTTCTTACCGTTTCATACTTTTCTTACCGTTGTACTCATAGCTTGAAACATATGTTTTCACTGTTCTAGATACGCAAGTAAACAAAGTTAAAAAATTGCAAATTTGTAAAATTTGAACTTAGCGTCTTTTTGAATATATTATTATAGGAAAACAGCAAAGCGTGAATGTTAACAAACTGTTCTTACCGTTGAACTCATCGATTGAAACACATGTTTCCAACGTTTCAGATAGGCAAATAACCAAAGTTTAAAAAATTGCAAATTTGAAATTTTTTAACTTTGTTTCTTTTCGATGATATTATGACGCGAAAACAGCAAAACGTAAATCTTTTCAAACTGTTCTTACCGTTGTACTTATCATTTGTTACACATGTTTTCCCAGTTACAGTTATGCAAATAAACAAAGTTCAAAAATTGCAACTTTGTAAAATTTGAACTTTGTTTCTTTTCGATGATATTATGATGCGAAAACAGCAAAACGTGAATCTTTTCAAACTGTTCTTACCGTTGTTACTCATCACTTGAAACACATGTTTTCACCGTTCCAGATCCGCAAATAAACAAAAATAAAAACTTGCAAATTTGTAAAATTTGAACTTCGCTTCTTTTTGATGATACAATGATGCGAAAACAGCAAAGCATGAATCTTATCAAACTGTTCTAACCGTTGTACTCATCGCTTGAAACACATGTTTTCACCGTTCCAGATATGCAAATAAACAAAGTTCAAAAATTGCAAATTTTTATAATTTGAACTTAGCTTCTTTTTGATAATATTATGCTGCGAAGACAGCTATGAATCTTTTCAAACTGTTCTTACCGTTGTACTCATCGCTTGAAAGACATGTTTTCACCGTTCCAGATACGCAAATAAACATAGTTAAAAAATTGCAAATTTGTAAAATTTGAACTTAGTGTCTTTTTGATGATATTATGCTGCGAAAACAGCAAAGCATGAATCTTTACAAACTATTCTTACCGTAGTACTCAGCGCTAGAAACAGATGTTTTCATCGTTCCAGATACGCAAATAAACAAAGTTCAAAAATTGTATTTTTTTTTATAATTTGAACTTAGCTTCTTTTTGATGATATTATGCTGCGAAAACAGCTATGAATCTTTTCAAACTGTTCTTACCGTTGTACTCAGCGCTTGAAACACATGTTTTCACCGTTCCAGATACGTAAATAAACAAAGTTCAAAAATTTTAAATTTGTGAAATTTGAACTTAACTGCTTTTTGATGATATTATGATGCGCAAACAGCAAAGCATGAATCGAATCTTTTCAAACTGTTCTTACCGCTGTACTCATCGCTTGAAAAGCATGTTTTCACCGTTTCAGAAACGCAAATAAACAAAGTTCAAAAATTGTAAATTTGTAAAATTTGAACTAAGCTTCTTTAAAATAATGCGAAAAAAGCAAAACGTGAATCTTTTCAAACTGTTCTTACCGTTGTTAATCATCGCTTGAAACACATGTTTTCACCGTTCCAGATCCGCAACTAAACAAAAATAAAAAATTGCAAATTTGTAAAATTTGAACTTCGCTACTTTTTGATGATACAATGATGCGAAAACAGCAAAGCATAAATCTTATCAAACTGTTCTAACCGTTGTACTCATCGCTTGAAACACATGTTTTCACCGTTCCAGAAACGCAAATAAACAAAGTTTAAAAAAATTGCAAATTTGTTAAATTTGAACTTAGCTTCTTTCTGATCATATTATGAAGCGAAAACAGCAAAGCATGAATCTTTACAAATCGATCTTACCGTTGTACTCATCGCTTGAAACACATGTTTCCAACGTTCCAAATAGGCAAATAACCAAAGTTTACAAAAATTGCAAATTTGTGAAATTTGAACTTACCTTGTTTTTGATGATATAATGAAAACAGCAAAGCATGAATCTTTTCAAACTGTTCTTACCGTTGTACTCATCGCTTGAAGAACATGTTTTCACCGTTCCATATTCGCAAATAAACAATGTTCAAAAATTGCAAATTTATAAAATTTAAACAAAGCTTGTTTTTGATGATATTATGATGCAAAAACAGCAAACTGTTCTTACCGTTTTATTCATCGCTTGAAACACATGTTTTTACCATTCCAGATACGCAAATAAACAAAGTTCAAAAATTGCAAATTTGTACAATTTAAACTTAGCGTCTTTTTGAATATATAATGATGCGAAAACAGCAAAGCGTGAATCTTTTCAAACTGTTCTTACCGTTGTACTCATCGCTTGAAACACATGTTTTCACCGTTACAGATACGCAAATTAATAAAGTTCAAAAATTGCAAATTTGTAAAATTTGAACTTTGTTTCTTTTCGATGATATTATGATGCGAAAACAGCAAAACGTAAATCTTATCAAACTGTTCTTACCGTTGTACTTATCATTTGTTACACATGTTTTCACAGTTAAAGTTATGCAAATAAACAAAGTTCAAAAATTGCAAATTTGTAAAATTTGAACTTGGCTTCTTTTTGATGATATTACATGTATGATGCAAAAACAGCAAAGCATGAGTCTTTTCAAACTGTTCTTACCGTTGTACTCATCGCTTGATACACATGTTTTCACCGTTCCAGAAATGCGAATAAACACAGTTAAAAAATTGCAAATTTGTAAAATTTAATCTTAACTGCTTTTGATGATATTATGATGCGACAACAGCAAAGCATGAATCTTTTTAAACTGTTGTTACCGTTGTACTCATCGCTTGAAACACATGTTTTTAGCGTTCCAGATAGATAGGCAAATAAACGAAGTTAAAAAATTGCAAATTTGTAAAATTTGAGCTAAGCTTGTTTTTGATGATATTATGATGCGAAAACAGCAAAGCGTGAATCTTTTCAAACTGTTCTTACCGTTGTACTCATCGCTTGAAACACATGTTTTCACCGTTCCAGATACGCAAATAAACATAGTTAAAAAAGTGCAAATTTGTAAAATTTGAACTTAGTGTCTTTTTGATGATATTATGCTGCGAAAACAGCAAAGCATGAATCTTTACAAACTGTTCTTACCGTTGTACTCAGCGCTTGAAACAGATGTTTTCATCGTTCCAGATACGCAAATAAACAAAGTTCAAAAATTGTATTTTTTTTTATAATTTGAACTTAGCTTCTTTTTGATGATATTATGTTGCGAAAACAGCTATGAATCTTTTCAAACTGTTCTTACCGTTGTACTCATCGCTTGAAACACATGTTTTCACCGTTCCAGATACGCAAATAAACAAAGTTAAAAAATTGCAAATTTGTAAAATTTGAACTTAGCGTCTTTTTGAATATATTATTATAGGAAAACAGCAAAGCGTGAATGTTAACAAACTGTTCTTACCGTTGAACTCATCGACTGAAACACATGTTTCCAACGTTTCAGATAGGCAAATAACCAAAGTTTAAAAAATTGCAAATTTGTGAAATTTGAACTGAGCTTGTTTTTTATTAGATTATGAAAACAGCAAAGCATGAATCTTTTCAAACTGTTCTTACCGTTGTACTTATCGCTTGAAACACATGTTTTCACCGTTCCATATACGCAAATAAACAAAGTTCAAAAATTCCAAATTTGTAAAATTTGAACTTAGCTTCTTTCTGATGATATTATGTTGCGAAAACAGCAAAGCGTGAATCTTTTTAAACTGTTCTTACCGTTGTACTCATCGCTTGAAACACATGTTTTCACCGTTACAGAAACGCAAATTAACAAAGTTCAAAAATTGCAAATTTGTAGAATTTGAACTTTGCTTCATTTCGATGATATTATGATGCGAAAACAGCAAAGCGTGAATCTTTTTAAACTGTTCTTACCATTGTACTCATCGCTTGAAAAACATGTTTTCACCGTTCCAGACATGCAAATAAACAAAGTTCAAAAATTGTAAATTTGTAAAATTTGAACTTAGCTTCTTTCTGATGATGCGAAAACAGCAAAACGTGAATCTTTTCAAACTGTTCTTACCGTTGTTTCTCATCGCTTGAAACACATGTTTTCACCGTTCCAGATCCGCAAATAAACAAAAATAAAAAATTGCGAATTTGTAAGATTTAAACTTCGCTACTTTTTGATGATACAATGATGCGAAAACAGCAAAGCATGAATCTTATCAAACTGTTCTAACTGTTGTACTCATCGTTTGAAACACATGTTTTCACCGTTCCAGATATGCAAATAAACAAAGTTCAAAAATTGCAAATTTTTATAATTTGAAATTAGCTTCTTTTTGATGATATTATGCTGCGAAAACAGCTATGAATCTTTTCAAACTGTTCTTACCGTTGTACTCAGCGCTTGAAACACATGTTTTCACCGTTCCAGATACGTAAATAAACAAAGTTCAAAAATTGCAAATTTGTGAAATTTAAACTTAACTGCTTTTTGATGATATTATGATGCGCAAACAGCAAAGCATGAATCGTATCAAACTGTTCTTACCGTTGTACTCATCGCTTGAAAAGCATGTTTTCACCGTTCCAGAAACGCAAATAAACAAAGTTCAAAAATTGTAAATTTGTAAAATTTGAACTTAGCTTCTTTAAAATGATGCGAAAACAGCAAAACGTGAATATTTTCAAACTGTTCTTACCGTTGTTACTCATCGCTTGAAACACATGTTTTCACCGTTCCAGATCCGCAAGTAAACAAAAATAAAAAATTGCAAATTTGTAAAATTTGAACTTCGCTACTTTTTGATGATACAATGAAGCGAAAACTGCAAATTGTGAATCTTTTCAAACTGTTCTAACCGTTGTACTCATCGCTTGAAAAACATGTTTTCACCATTCCAGAAACGCAAATAAACACAGTTAAAAAATTGCAAATTTGTAAAATTTGAACTTAGCTTCTTTCTGATCTTATTATGATGCGAAAACAGCAAAGCATGAATCGTTTCATACTGTTCTTACCGTTTCATACTTTTCTTACCGTTGTACTCATAACTTGAAACATATGTTTTCACTGTTCTAGATATGCAAGTAAACAAAGTTAAAAAATTGCAAATTTGTAAAATTTGAACTTAGCGTCTTTTTGAATATATTATTATAGGAAAACAGCAAAACGTGAATGTTAACAAACTGTTCTTACCGTTGAAATTATCGATTGAAACACATGTTTCCAACGTTTCAGATAGGCAAATAACCAAAGTTTAAAAAAATTGCAAATTTGTGAAATTTGAACTGAGCTTGTTTTTATTAGATTATGAAAACAGCAAAGCATGAATCTTTTCAAACTGTTCTTACCGTTGTACTCATCGCTTGAAATATATGTTTTCACCGTTCCATATACGCAAATAAACAAAGTTCAAAAATTCCAAATTTGTAAAATTTGAACTTAGCTTCTTTCTGATGATATTATGTTGCGAAAACAGCAAAGCGTGAATCTTTTTAAACTGTTCTTACCATTGTACTCATCGCTTGAAAAACATGTTTTCACCGTTCGAGAAACGCAAATAAAATCAAAAATAAAAATTGCAATTTGTAAAATTTGAACTTAGTTTCTTTTTGATGATAGTGTGCTGCGAAAACAGCAAAGCATGAATCTTTACAAACTGTTCTTACCGTTGTACTCATCGCTTGAAACACATGTTTTTACCATTCCAGATACGCAAATAAACAAAGTTCAAAAATTGCAGATATGTAAAATTTAAACTTAGCTTCTTTTTTATGATATTATGTTGCGAACACAGCTATAAATCTTTTCAAACTTTTCTTACTGCTGTACTCATCGTTTCAAACACATATTTTCACCGATACGCAAATAAACAAAGTTCAAAAATTGCAAATTTGTAAAATTTGAACTAAGCTTCTTTTTGATGATATTATGCTGCGAAAACAGCTATGAATCTTTTCAAACTGTTCTTACCGTTGTACTCATCGCTTGAAACACATGTTTTCACCGTTCCAGATACGCAAATAAACATAGTTAAAAAATGCAAATTTGTAAAATTTGAACTTAGCTTCTTTCTGATCATATTATGATGCGAAAACAGCAAAGCATGAATGTTTTCAAACTGTTCTTACCGTTGTACTCATCGCTTGAAACACATGTTTTCACCGTTCCAGATACGCAAATAAAAAAAGTTCAAAAATTGCAAAATTGTCAAATTTGAACTGAGCTTGTTTTTGATGATATTATGATGCAAAAACAGCAAAGCGTGTATCTTTTTAAACTGTTCTTGCCGTTGTACTCATCACTTGTTACACATGTTTTCACAGTTCCAGTTCTGCAAATAAACAATGTTCAAAAATTGCAAATTGTAAAATTTGAACTTAGCTTCTATTTGATGATATAATGATGCGAAAACAGCAAACCATGAATCTTTTCAAACTGTTCTTACCGTTGTACTTATCGCTTGAAGCACATGTTTTCACCGTTCCAGATACGCAAATAAACAAAGTTAAAAAATTGCAAATTTGTAAAATTTGAACTTAGTGTCTTTTTGATGATATTATGATGCGAAAAATGCAAAGCATGAATCTTTTCAAAGCGTTCTTACCGTTGTACTCATCGCTTGAAACACATGTTTTCACCGTTCCAGATCCGCAAATAACCATATGCAAAATGCAAAAACAGCAAAGCGTGAATCTTTTTAAACTGTTCTTACCGTTGTAATCATCACTTGTTACACATGTTTTCACAGTTCCAGTTATGCAAATAAACAATGTTCAAAAATTACATATTTGTAAAATTTGAACTTCCTACTTTTTGATGATACAATGATGCGAAAACAGCAAAGCATGAATCTTATCAAACTGTTCTAACCGTTGTACTCATCGCTTGAAACACATGTTTTCACCGTTCCAGATCCGCAAATAACCAAAGTTCAAAAAATGCAAATTTTTTAAAATTTGAACTTAACTTATTTTTGATGATATTATGATGCGCAAATAGCAAAGAATGAATCGTATCAAACTGTTCTTACCGTTGTACTCATCGCTTGAAACACATGTTTTCACCGTTCCAGATACGGAAATAAACAAAGTTAAAAAATTGAAAATTTGTACAATTTAAACTTAGCGTCTTTTTGAATATATATAATGATGCAAAAAAACTGCAAATTGTGAATCTTTTCAAACTGTTCTAACCGTTGTACTCAGCGCTTGAAAAACATGTTTTCACCGTTCCAGAAACGCAAATAACCAAAGTTCAAAAATTGCAAATTTGAAAAATTTGAACTTTGTTTCTTTTCGATGATATTATGATGCGAAAACAGCAAAACGTAAATCTTTTCAAACTGTTCTTACCGTTGTACTTATCATTTGTTACACATGTTTTCCCAGTTCCAGTTATGCAAATAAACAAAGTTCAAAAATTGCAACTTTGTAAAATTTGAACTTAGTTTCTTTCTGATGATGCGTAAACAGCAAAACGTGAATCTTATCAAACTGTTCTAACCGTTGTACTCATCGCTTGAAACACATGTTTTCACCGTTAAAGATACGCAAATAAACAAAGTTCAAAAATTGCAATTTTTTATAATTTGAACTTAGCTTCTTTTTGATGATATTATGTTGCGAAAACAGCTATGAATCTTTTCAAACTGTTCCTACCGTTGTACTCAGCGCTTGAAACACATGTTTTCACCGTTCCAGATACGCAATAAAACAAAGTTTAAAAATTGCAAATTTGTAAAATTTGAACTTAGCTTCTTTCTGATCATATTATAATGCGAAAACAGCAAAGCGTGAATCTTTTTAAACTGTTCTTACCGTTGTACTTATCATTTGTTACACATGTTTTCACAGTTTCAGTTATGCAAATAAACAAAGTTAAAAAATTGCAAACTTGGAAAATTTGAACTTAGCGTGAATATATTATAATAGGAAAACAGCAAAGCGTGAATGTTAACAAACTGTTCTTACCGTTGAACTCATCGATTGAAACACATGTTTCCAACGTTTCAGATAGGCAAATAACCAAAGTTTAAAAAATTGCAAATTTGTGATATTTGAACTGAGCTTGTTTTTTATTAGATTATGAAAACAGCAAAGCATGAATCTTTTCAAACAGTTCTTACCGTTGTACTCATCGCTTGAAACACATTTTTTCACCGTTCCATATACGCAAATAAAGAAAGTTCAAAAATTCCAAATTTGTAAAATTTGAACTTGGCTTCTTTCTGATGATATTATGTTGCGAAAACAGCAAAGCATGAATTGTTTCATACTGTTCTTACCGTTGTACACATCGCTTGAAACACATGTTTTCACCGTTACAGATACGCAAATTAACAAAGTTCAAAAATTTGCAAATTTGTAGAATTTGAACTTTGCTTCATTTCGATGATATTATGATGCGAAAACAGCAAAGTGTGAATCTTTTTAAACTGTTCTTACCATTGTACTCATCGCTTGAAAAACATGTTTTCACCGTTCCAGAAACGCAAATAAACAAAGTTCAAAAATTGTAAATTTGTAAAATTTAAACTTAGCTTCTTTCTGATGATGCGTAAACAGCAAAACGTGAATCTTTTCAAACTGTTCTTACCGTTGTTACTCATCGCTTGAAACACATGTTTTCACCGTTCCAGATCCGCAAATAAACAAAAATAAAAAATTGCAAATTTGTGAAATTTGAACTGAGCTACTTTTTGATGATACAATGATGCGAAAACAGCAAAGCATGAATCTTATCAAACTGTTCTAACCGTTGTACTCATCGCTTGAAACACATGTTTTCACCGTTCCAGATATGCAAATAAACAAAGTTCAAAAATTGCAAATTTTTATAATTTGAAATTAGCTTCTTTTTGATGATATTATGCTGCGAAAACAGCTATGAATCTTTTCAAACTGTTCTTACCGTTGTACTCAGCGCTTGAAACACATGTTTTCAACGTTCCAGATACGCAAATAAACAAAGTTCAAAAATTGCAAATTTGTTAAATTTGAACTTAACTTCTTTCTGATCATATTATGATGCGAAAACAGCAAAGCTTGAATCTTTTCAAACTGTTCTTACCGTTGTACTCATCGCTTGAAAGACATGTTTTCACCGTTCCAGATACGCAAATAAACATAGTTAAAAAATTGCAAATTTGTAAAATTTGAACTTAGTGTCTTTTTGATGATATTATGATGCGAAAACAGCAAAGCATGAATCTTTACAAACTGATCTTACCGTTGTACTCATCGCTTGAAACACATGTTTCCAACGTTCCAAATTGGCAAATAACCAAAGTTTACAAAAATTTGCAAATTTGTGAAATTTTAACTGAGCTTATTTTTGATGATTTTATGAAAACAGCAAAGCATGAATCTTTTCAAACTGTTCTTACCGTTGTACTCATCGCTTAAAAAACATGTTTTCACCGTTCCTTATACGCAAATAAACAATGTTCAAAAATTGCAAATTTGACAAATTTGAACTAAGCTTGTTTTTGATGATTTTATGATGCATAAACAGCAAACTGTTCCTACCGTTTTACTCATCGCTTGAAACACATGTTTTTACCATTCCAGATACGCAAATAACCAAAGTTAAAAAATTGCAAATTTGTGAAATTTGAACTGAGCTACTTTTTGATGATATTATGATGCGCAAACAGCAAAGCATGAATCTTTTCAAACTGTTCTTACCGCTGTACTCGTCGCTTGAAAGACATGTTTTCACCGTTCCAGATACGCAAATAAACAAAGTTCAAAAATTGCAAATTTTTACAATTTATACTTAGCGTCTTTTTGAATATATAATGATGCGAAAACATCAAAGCGTGAATCTTTTCAAACTGTTCTTACCGTTGTACTCATCGCTTGAAACACATGTTTTTACCGCTACAGATACGCAAATTAATAAAGTTCAAAAATTGCAAATTTGCAAAATTTGAACTTTGTTTCTTTTCGATGATATTATGATGCGAAAACAGCAAAACGTAAATCTTTTCAAACTGTTCTTACCGTTGTACTTATCATTTGTTACACATGTTTTCCCAGTTACAGTTATGCAAATAAACAAAGTTCAAAAATTGCAAATTTGTAAAATTTGAACTTAGCTTCTTTTTGATGATATTACATGTATGATGCGAAAACAGCGAAGCATGAATCTTTTTAAACTGTTCTTACCGTTGTACTCATCGCTTGATACACATGTTTTCACCGTTCCAGAAACGGGAATAAACACAGTTCAAAAATTGCAAATTTGTAAAATTTAAACTTAACTGCTTTTTGATGATATTATGATGCGACAACAGTAAAGCATGAATCTTTTTAAACTGTTGTTACCGTTGTACTCATCGCTTGAAACACATGTTTTAGCGTTCCAGATAGGCAAATAAACAAAGTTCAAAAATTGCAAATTTGTAAAATTTGAGCTTAGCTTGTTTTTGATGATATTATGATGCGAAAACAGCAAAGCGTGAATCTTTTTAAACTGTTCTTACCGTGGTACCCATCACTTGTTACATATGTTTTTACCGTTCCAGATATGCAAATAAACAAAGTTCAAAAATTGCAAATTTTTATAATTTTAACTTAGCTTCTTTTTGATGATATTATGCTGCGAAAACAGCTATGAATCTTTTCAAACTGTTCTTACCGTTGTACTCATCACTTGAAACACATGTTTTCACCGTTCCAGATACGCAAATAAACATAGTTAAAAATTGCAAATTTGTAAAATTTGAACTTAGCTTCTTTCTGATCATATTATGATGCGAAAACAGCAAAGCATGAATCGTTTCATACTGTTCTTACTGTTGTACTCATAGCTTGAAACATATGTTTTCACTGTTCCAGATACGCAAATAAACAAAGTTAAAAAAATTGCAAATTTGTAAAATTTGAACTTAGCGTCATTTTGAATATATTATTATAGGAAAACAGCAAAGCGTGAATGTTAACAAACTGTTCTTACCGTTGAACTCATCGATTGAAACACATGTTTCCAACGTTTCAGATTAGCAAATAACCCAAGTTTAAAAAATTGCAAATTTGTAACTGTTCTTACCGTTGTACTCATCGCTTGAAACACATGTTTTCACCGTTCCATATACGCAAATAAACAAAGTTCAAAAATTCCAAATTTGTAAAATTTGAACTTAGCTTCTTTCTGATGATATTATGTTGAGAAAACAGCAAAGCGTGAATCTTTTTAAATTGTTCTTACCATTGTACTCATCGCTTGAAAAACATGTTTTCACCGTTACAGAAACGCAAATAAACAAAGTTCAAAAATTGTAAATTTGTAAAATTTGAACTTAGCTTCTTTCTGATGATATTATGCTGCGAAAACAGCTATGAATCTTTTCAAACTGTTCTTACCGTTGTACTCATCGCTTGAAACACATGTTTTCACCGTTCCAGATGCGCAAATAAACATAGTTAAAAAATTGCAAATTTTTATAATTTGAACTTAACTTCTTTTTGATGATATTATGCTTCGAAAACAGATATGAATCTTTTCAAACTGTTCTTACCGTTGTACTCATCGCTTGAAACACATGTTTTCACCGTTCCAGATACGCAAATAAACATAGTTAAAAAATTGCACATTTGTAAAATTTAAATTTAGTGTCTTTTTGATGATATTATGCTGCGAAAACAGCAAAGCATGAATCTGTACAAACTGTTCTTACCGTTGTACTCAGCGCGTGAAACACATGTTTTCACCGTTTCAGATACGCAAATAAACAAAGTTCAAAAATTGCAATTTTTTATAATTTGAACTTAGCTTCTTTTTGATGATATTATGTTGCGAAAACAGCTATGAATCTTTTCAAACTGTTCTTACCGTTGTACTCCTCGCTTAAAACACATGTTTTCACCGTTCCAGATTCGCAAATAAACATAGTTAAAAAATTGCAAATTTGTAAAATTTGAACTTAGCTTCTTTCTGATCATATTATGATGCGAAAACAGCAAAGCATGAATCGCTTCATACTGTTCTTACCGTTGTACTCATAGCTTGAAACATATGTTTTCACCGTTCCAGATACGCAAATAAACAAAGTTTAAAATATTGCAAATTCATGAAATTTGAACTGAACTTGTTTTTTATTAGATCATGAAAACAGCAAAGCATGAATCTTTTCAAATTGTTCTTACCGTTGCACTCATCGCTTGAAACACATGTTTTCACCGTTACAGATACGCAAATTAACAAAGTTCAAAAATTGCAAATTTGTAGAATTTGAACTTTGCTTCATTTCGATGATATTATGATGCGTAAACATCAAAGCATGAATCTTTTTAAACTGTTCTTACCATTGTACTCATCGCTTGAAAAACATGTTTTCACCGTTCCAAAAACGCAAATAAACAAAGTTCAAAAATTGTAAATTTTTTAACTATGTTTATTTGCGCATCTGGAACGGTGAAAACATGTTTTTCAAGCGATGAGTAAAATTTGAACTTAGCTTCTTTCTGATGATGCGTAAACAGCAAAACGTGAATCTTTTCAAACTGTTCTTACCGTTGTTACTCATCGCTTGAAACACATGTTTTCACCGTTCCAGATCCGCAAATAAACAAAAATAAAAACTTGCCAATTTGTAAAATTTGAACTTCGCTTCTTTTTGATCATACAATGATGCGAAAACAGCAAAGCATGAATCTTATCTAACTGTTCTAACCGTTGTACTCATCGCTTGAAAGACATGTTTTCACCGTTCCAGATATGCAAATAAAGAAAGTTCAAAAATTGCAAATTTTTATAATTTTAACTTAGCTTCTTTTTGATAATATTATGCTGCGAAGACATCTATGATTCTTTTCAAACTGTTCTTACCGTTGTACTCATCGCTTGAAACACATGTTTTTACCGTTCGAGATACGCAAATAAATATAGTTAAAAAATTGCAAATTTGTAAAAATTTTAACTTAACTTGTTTTTGATGATATTATGCTGCGAAAACAGCAAAGCATGAATCTTTACAAACTGTTCTTACCGTTGTACTCAGCGCTTGAAACACATGTTTTCACCGTTCCAGATACGCAAATAAACAAAGTTCAAAAATTGTAATTTTTTTATAATTTGAACTTAGCTTCTTTATGATGATATTATGTTGCGAAAACAGCTATGAATGTTTTCAAACTGTTCTTACCGTTGTAATTAGCGCTTGAAACGCATGTTTTCACAGTTCCAGTTATGAAAATAAACAATGTTCAAAAATTGCAAAATTGTAAAATTTGAACTTAGCTTCTATTTGATAATATTATGATGCGAAAACCGCAAAGAATGAATATTTTCAAACTGTTTTTACCGTTGTACTCATCGCTTGAAACACATGTTATCACCGTTCCAGAAACGCAAATAAACAAAGTTAAAAAATTGCACATTTGTAAAATTTGAACTAAGTGTCTTTTTGAATGATATTATGATGCGAAAACAGCAAAGCATGAATCTTTTCAAACTGTTCTTACCGTTGTACTCATCGCTTGAAACACATGTTTTCACCGTTCCAGATCCGCAAATAACCAAAGTTCAAAAATTGCAATTTTTTTAAAATTTGAACTTAACTTCTTTTTGATGATATTATGATGCGCAAACAGCAAAGAATGAATCGTATCAAACTGTTCTTACCGTTGTACTCATCGCTTGAAACACATGTTTTCACAGTTCCAGATACGCAAATAAACAAAGTTAAAAAATTGCAAATTTGTACAATTTAAACTTAGCGTCTTTTTGAATATATATAATGATGCAAAAAACTGCAAATTGTGAATCATTTCAAACTGTTCTAACCGTTGTACTCAGCGCTTGAAAAACATGTTTTCACCGTTCCAGAAACGCAAATAACCAAAGTTAAAAAATTGCAAATTTGAAAAATTTCAACTTTGTTTTTTTTTCGATGATATTATGATGCGAAAACAGCAAAACGAATTTGAACTTAGCTTCTTTTTGATGATATTATGTTGCGAAAACAGCTATGAATGTTTTCAAACTGTTCTTACCGTTGTAATCAGCGCTTGAAACACATGTTTTCACCGTTCCAGATACGCAATAAAGTTAAAAAATTGCAAATATGTTAAATTTGAACTTAGCTTCTTTCTGATCATATTATGATGCGAAAACAGCAAAGCGTGAATCTTTTTAAACTGTTCTTACCGTTGTACTTTTTTACACATGTTTTCACAGTTTCAATTATGCAAATAAACAAAGTTCAAAAATTGCAAATTTGTAAAATCTGAACTTAGCTTCTTTTTGATGATATTACATGTATGATGCGAAAACAGCAAAGCATGAATCTTTTCAAACTGTTCTTACCGTTGTACTCATCGCTTGATACATATGTTTTCACCATTCCAGAAACGCGAATAAACACAGTTGCAAAAATTGCAAATTTGTTAAATTTAAACTTAACTGCTTTTTGATGATATTATGATGCGACAACAGCAAAGCATGAATCTTTTTAAACTGTTCTTACCGTTGTACTCATCGCTTGAAACACATGTTTTTAGCGTTCCAGATAGGCAAATAAACAAAGTTCAAAAATTGCAAAATTGTAAAATTTGAACTTAGCTTGTTTTTGAAGATATTATGATGCAAAAACAGCAAAGCGAGAATCTTTTTAAACTGTTCTTACTGTTGTAATCATCACTTGTTACACATGTTTTCACAGTTCCAGTTATGAAAATAAACAATGTTCAAAAATTGCATATTTGTAAAATTTGAACTTAGCTTCTATTTGATGATATTATGATGCGAAAACAGCAAAGCATAAATCTTTTCAAACTGTTTTTACCGTTGTACTCATCGCTTGAAACACATGTTATCACCGTTCCAGATACGCAAATAAACAAAGTTAAAAAATTGCACATTTGTAAAATTTGAACTTAGTGTCTTTTTGATGATATTATGAAGCAAAAACAGCAAAGCATGAATCTTTTCAAACTGTTCTTACCGTTGTACTCATCGCTTGAAACACATGTTTTCACCGTTCCAGATCCGCAAATAACCAAAGTTCAAAAATTGCAAATTTTTTAAAATTTGAACTTAACTTCTTTTTGATGATATTATGATGCGCAAACAGCAAAGAATGAATCGTATCAAACTGTTCTTACCGTTGTACTCATCGCTTGAAACACATGTTTTCACCGTTCCAGATACGCAAATAAACAAAGTTAAAAAATTGCAAATTTGTACAATTTAAACTTAGCGTCTTTTTGAATATATATAATGATGCAAAAAACTGCAAATTGTGAATCATATTCAAACTGTTCTAACCGTTGTACTCAGCGCTTGAAAATCATGTTTTCACCGTTTTAGAAACGCAAATAACCAAAGTTAAAAAATTGCAAATTTGAAAAATTTGAACTTTGTTTCTTTTCGATGATATTATGATGCGAAAACAGCAAAACGTAAATCTTTTCAAACTGTTCTTACCGTTGTACTTATCATTTGTTACACATGTTTTCCCAGTAACAGTTATGCAAATAAACAAAGTTCAAAAATTGCAACTTTGTAAAATTTGAACTTAGCTTCTTTCTGATGATGCGTAAACAGCAAAACGTGAATCTTTTCAAACTGTTCTTACCGTTGTTACTCATCGCTTGAAACACATGTTTTCACCGTTCCAGATCCGCAAATAAACAAAAATAAAAACTTGCAAATTTGTAAAATTTGAACTTCGCTTCTTTTTGATGATACAATGATGCGAAAACAGCAAAGCATGAATCTTATCAAACTGTTCTAACCGTTGTACTCATCACTTGAAACACATGTTTTCACCGTTCCAGATATGCAAATAAACAAAGTTAAAAAATTGCAAATTTTAATAATTTTAACTTAGCTTCTTTTTGATGATATAATGCTGCGAAAACAGCTATGAATCTTTTCAAACTGTTCTTACCGTTGTACTCATCGCTTGAAACACATGTTTTCATCGTTCCAGATACGCAAATAAACAAAGTTAAAAAATTGTAATTTTTTATAATTTGAACTTAGCTTCTTTTTGATGATATTATGTTGCGAAAACAGCTATGAATCTTTTCAAACTGTCCCTACCGTTGTACTCAGCGCTTGAAACACATGTTTTCACCGTTCCAGATACGCAATATAATTACATTATAATGCGAAAACAGCAAAGCGTGAATCTTTTTTAACTGTTCTTACCGTTGTACTTATCATTTGTTACACATGTTTTCACAGTTTCAGTTATGCAAATAAACAAAGTTTAAAAATTGCAAATTTGTAAAATTTGAACTTAGCTTCTTTTCGATGATATTACATGTATGATGCGAAAACAGCAAAGCATGAATCTTTTCAAACTGTTATTACTGTTGTAACTCATCGCTTGATACACATGTTTTCACCAAATAAACGCGAATAAACACAGTTGGAAAATTGCAAATTTGTAAAATTTAAACTTAACTGCTTTTTGATGATATTATGATGCGACAACAGCAAAGCATGAATCTTTTTAAACTGTTGTTACCGTTGAACTCATCGCTTAAAACACATGTTTTTAGCGTTCCAGATAGGCAAATAAACAAAGTTTAAAAATTGCAAATTTGTAAAATTTGAGCTTAGCTTGTTTTTGATGATATTATGATGCGATTTTAAACTGTTCTTACCGTGGTACTCATCACTTGTTACACATGTCTTTACCGTTCCAGATATGCAAATAAACAAAGTTCAAAAATTGCAAATTTTTATAATTTTAACTTAGCTTCTTTTTGATGATATTATGCTGCGAAAACAGCAATGAATCTTTTCAAGCTGTTCTTACCGTAGTACTCATCGCTTGAAACACATGTTTTCACCGTTCCAGATGCGCAAATAAACATAGTTAAAAATTGCAAATTTGTAAAATTTGAACTTAGCGTCGTTTTGAATATATTATTATAGGAAAACAGCAAAGCGTGAATGTTAACAAACTGTTCTTACCGTTGAACTCATCGATTGAAACACATGTTTCCAACGTTTCAGATAGGCAAATAACCAAAGTTTAAAAAATTGCAAATTTGTGAAATTTGAACTGAGCTTGTTTTTTATTAGATTATGAAAACAGCAAAGCATGAATCTTTTCAAACTGTTCTTACCGTTGTACTCATCGCTTGAAACACATGTTTTCACCGTTCCGTATACGCAAATAAACAAAGTTCAAAAATTCCAAATTTGTAAAATTTGAACTTGGCTTCTTTCTGATGATATTATGTTGCGAAAACAGCAAAGCATGAATTGTTTCATACTGTTCTTACCGTTGTACACATCGCTTGAAACACATGTTTTCACAGTTACAGATACGCAAATTAACAAAAATAAAAACTTGCAAATTTGTAAAAGTTGAACTTCGCTTCTTTTTGATGATACAATGATGCGAAAACAGCAAAGCATGAATCTTATCTAACTGTTCTAACCGTTGTACTCATCGCTTGAAACACATGTTTTCACCGTTCCAGATATGCAAATAAACAAAGTTCAAAAATTGCAAATTTTTATAATTTGAACTTAGCTTCTTTTTGATAATATTATGCTGCGAAGACAGCAATAAATCTTTTCAAACTGTTCTTACCGTTGTACTCATCGCTTGAAAGACATGTTTTCACCGTTCCAGATACGCAAATAAACATAGTTAAAAAATTGCAAATTTGTAAAATTTGAACTTAGTGTCTTTTTGATGATATTATGCTGCGAAAACAGCAAAGCATGAATCTTTACAAACTGTTCTTACCGTTGTACTCAGCGCTTGAAACACATGTTTTCACCGCTCCAGATATGCAAATAACCAAAGTTCAAAAATTGCAAATTTGTGAAATTTGAACTTAACTGCTTTTTGAAGATATTATGATGCGCAAACAGGAAAGAATGAATCGTATCAAACTGTTCTTACCGTTGTACTCATCGCTTGAAACACATGTTTTCACCGTTCCAGATACGCAAATAAACAATGTTAAAACATTGCAAATTTGTACAATTTAAACTTAGCGTCTTTTTGAATATATAATGATGCGAAAACTGCAAATTGTGAATCTTTTCAAACTGCTCTAACCGTTGTACTCATCGCTTGAAAAACATGTTTTCACCGTTCCAGAAACGCAAATAAACAAAGTTCAAAAATTGTAAATTTGTAAAATTTGAACTTAGCTTCTTTCTGATGATGCGAAAACAGCAAAACGTGAATCTTTTCAAACTGTTCTTACCGTTGTTACTCATCGCTTGAAACACATGTTTTCACCGTTCCAGATCCGCAAATAAACAAAAATAAAAAATTACAAATTTGTAAAATTTGAACTTCACTACTTTTTGATGATACAATGATGCGAAAACAGCAAAGCATGAATCTTATCAAACTGTTCTAACCGTTGTACTCATCGCTTGAAACACATGTTTTCACCGTTCCAGACTATGCAAATAAACAAAGTTCAAAAATTGCAAATTTTTATAATTTCAAATTAGCTTCTTTTTGATGATATTATGCTGCGAAAACAGCTATGAATCTTTTCAAACTGTTCTTACAGTTGTACTCAGCGCTTGAAACACATGTTTTCACCGTTCCAGATACGCAAATAAACAAAGTTCAAAAATTGCAATTTTTTATAATTTGAATTTAGTGTCTTTTTGATGTTATTATGCTGCGAAAACAGCAAAGCATGAATCTTTACAAACTGATCTTACCGTTGTACTCATCGCTTGAAACACATGTTTCCAACGTTCCAAATTGGCAAATAACCAAAGTTTACAAAATTTGCAAATTTGTGAAATTTGAACTGAGCTTATTTTTGATGATATTATGAAAACAAGCAAAGCATGAATATTTTCAAACTGTTCTTACCGTTGTACTCATCGCTTGAAAAACATGTTTTCACCGTTCCATATACGCAAATAAACAATGTTCAAAAATTGAAAATTTGAAAAATTTGAACTAAGCTTGTTTTTGATGATTTTATGATGCATAAACAGCAAACTGTTCCTACCGTTTTACTCATCGCTTGAAACACATGTTTTTACCATTCCAGAAACGCAAATAACCAAAGTTAAAAAATTGCAAATTTGTGAAATTTGAACTGAGCTACTTTTTGATGATATTATGATGCGCAAACAGCAAAGAATGAATCTTTTCAAACTGTTCTTACCGTTGTACTCGTCGCTTGAAAGACATGTTTTCACCGTTCCAGATACGCAAATAAACAAAGTTCAAAAATTGCAAATTTGTACAATTTATACTTAGCGTCTTTTTGAATATATAATGATGCCAAAACATCAAAGCGTGAATCTTTTCAAACTGTTCTTACCGTTGTACTCATCGCTTGAAACACATGTTTTCACCGCTACAGATACGCAAATTAATAAAGCTCAAAAATTGCAAATTTGCAAAATTTGAATTTTATTTCTTTTCGATGATATTATGATGCGAAAACAGCAAAACGTAAATCTTTTCAAACTGTTCTTACCGTTGTACTTATCATTTGTTACACATGTTTTCCCAGTTACAGTTATGCAAATAAACAAAGTTCAAAAATTGCAAATTTGTAAAATTTGAACTTAGCTTCTTTTTGATGATATTACATGTATGATGCGAAAACAGCGAAGCATGAATCTTTTCAAACTGTTCTTACCGTTGTACTCATCGCTTGATACACATGTTTTCACCGTTCCAGAAACGGGAATAAACACAGTTCAAAAATTGCAAATTTGTAAAATTTAAACTTAACTTCTTTTTGATGATATTATGATGCGACATCAGCAAAGCATGAATCTTTTTAAACTGTTGTTACCGTTGTACTCATCGCTTGAAACACATGTTTTTAGCGTTCCAGATAGGCAAATAAACAAAGTTCAAAAATTGCAAATTTGTAAAAGTTGAGCTTAGCTTGTTTTTGATGATATTATGATGCGAAAACAGCAAAGCGTGAATCTTTTTAAACTGTTCTTACCGTGGTACCCATCACTTGTTACACATGTTTTCACCGTTCCAGATATGCAAATAAACAAAGTTCAAAAATTGCAAATTTTTATAATTTTAACTTAGCTTCTTTTTGATGATATTATGCTGCGAAAACAGCTATGAATCTTTTCAAACTGTTCTTACCGTTGTACTCATCGCTTGAAACACATGTTTTCACCGTTCCAGATACGCAAATAAACATAGTTAAAAATTGCAAATTTGTGAAATTTGAACTTAGCTTCTTTCTGATCATATTATGATGCGAAAACAGCAAAGCATGAATCGTTTCATACTGTTCTTACTGTTGTACTCATAGCTTGAAACATATGTTTTCACTGTTCCAGATACGCAAATAAACAAAGTTAAAAAAAAATGCATATTTGTAAAATTTGAACTTAGCGTCTTTTTGAATATATTATTATAGGAAAACAGCAAAGCGTGAATGTTAACAAACTGTTCTTACCGTTGAACTCATCGATTGAAACACATGTTTCCAACGTTTCAGATAGGCAAATAAGCGAAGTTTAAAAAATTGCAAATTTGAAACTGTTCTTACCGTTGTACTCATCGCTTGGAACACATGTTTTCACCGTTCCATATACGCAAATAAACAAAGTTCAAAAATTCCAAATTTGTAAAATTTGAACTTAGCTTCATTCTGATGATATTATGTTGCGAAAACAGCAAAGCGTGAATCTTTTTAAACTGTTCTTACCATTGTACTCATCGCTTGAAAAACATGTTTTCTTCGTTCCAGATACGCAAATAAACAAAGTTAAAAAATTGCAAATTTTAATAATTTTAACTTAGCTTTTTTTTGATGATATTATGCTGCGAAAACAGCTATGAATCTTTTCAAACTGTTCTTACCGTTGTACTCATCGCTTGAAACACATGTTTTCATCGTTCCAGATACGCAAATAAACAAAGTTCAAAAATTGCAATTTTTTATAATTTGAACTTAGCTTCTTTTTGATGATATTATGTTGCGAAAACAGCTATGAATCTTTTCAAACTGTTCCTACCGTTGTACTCAGCGCTTGAAACACATGTTTTCAAAGTTCCAGATACGCAATAAAACAAAGTTAAAAAAATGCAAATTTGTTAAATTTAAACTTAGCTTCTTTCTGATCATATTATGATGCGAAAACAGCAAAGCGTGAATCTTTTTAAACTGTTCTTACCGTTGTACTCATCGCTTGAAACACATGTTTTCACAGTTTCAGTTATGCAAATAAACAAAGTTCAAAAATTGCAAATTTGTAAAATTTGAACTTAGCTTCTTTTTGATGATATTACATATATGATGCGAAAACAGCAAAGCATGAATCTTTTCAAACAGTTATTACCGTTGTACTCATCGCTTGATACACATGTTTTCACCGAATAAACGCGAATAAACACAGTTGAAAAATTGCAAATTTGTAAAATTTAAACTTAACTGTTTTTTGTTGATATTATGATGCGACAACAGCAAAGCATGAATCTTTTTTAACTGTTGTTACCGTTGTACTCATCGCTTGAAACACATGTTTTAAGCGTTTCAGATAGGCAAATAAACAAAGTTCAAATTGCAAATTTGCAAAATTTGAGCTTAGCTTGTTTTTGATGATATTATGATGCAAAACTGCAAAGCGTGAATCTTTTTAAACTGTTCTTACCGTGGTACTCATCACGTGTTACACATGTTTTCACCGTTCCAGATATGCAAATAAACAAAGTTCAAAAATTGCAAATTTTCATAATTTTAACTTAGCTTCTTTTTGATGATATTATGCTGCGAAAACAGCTATGAATCTTTTTAAACTGTTCTTACCGTTGTACTCATCGCTTGAAACACATGTTTTCACCGTTCCAGATGCGCAAATAAACATAGTTAAAAAATTGCAAATTTGTAAAATTTGAACTTAGCTTCTTTCTGATCATATTATGATGCGAAAACAGCAAAGCATGAATCGTTTCATACTGTTCTTACCGTTGTACTCATAGCTTGAAACATATGTTTTCACTGTTCCAGATACGCAAATAAACAAAGTTAAAATATTGCAAACTTGGAAAATTTGAACTTAGCGTCTTTTTGAATATATTATTATAGGAAAACAGCAAAGCGTGAATGTTAACAAACTGTTCTTACCGTTAAACACATGTTTCCAACGTTTCAGATAGGCAAATAACCAAAGTTTAAAAAATTGCAAATTTGTGAAATTTGAACTGAGCTTGTTTTTTATTAGATTATAAAAACAGCAAAGCATGAATCTTTTCAAACTGTTCTTACCGTTGTACTCATCGCTTGAAACACATGTTTTCAGCGTTCCATATACGCAAATAAACAAAGTTCAAAAATTCCAAATTTGTAAAATTTGAACTTAGCTTTTTTCTGATGATATTATGTTGCGAAAACAGCAAAGCGTGAATCTTTTCAAACTGTTCTTACTCATCGCTTGAAACACATGTTTTCAACATCACAGATACGCAAATTAACGAAGTTCAAAAATTTGCAAATTTGTAGAATTTGAACTTTGCTTCATTTCGATGATATTATGATGCGAAAACAGCAAATCGTGAATCTTTTTAAACTGTTCATTGTACTCATCGCTTGAAAAACATGTTTTCACCGTTCCAGAAACGCAAATAAACAAAGTTCAAAAATTGTAAATTTGTAAAATTGGAACTTAGCTTCTTTCTGATGATGCGTAAACAGCAAAACGTGAATCTTTTCAAACTGTTCTTACCGTTGTACTCATCGCTTGATACACATGTTTTCACCATTCCAGAAACGCGAATAAACACAGTTGAAAAATTGCAAATTTGTTAAATTTAAACTTAACTGCTTTTTGATGATATTATGATGCAAAAACAGCAAAGCGTGAATCTTTTAAAACTGTTCTTACCGTTGTACTCATCACTTGTTACACATGTTTTCACAGTTCCAGTTATGCAAATAAACAATGTTCAAAAATTGCATATTTTTAAAATTTGAACTTAGATTCTATTTGATGATATTATGATGCGAAAACAGCAAAGCGTGAATCTTTTTTAACTGTTCTTACCGTGGTACTCATCACTTGTTGCACATGTTTTCACCGTTCCAGATATGCAAATAAACAAAGTTCAAAAAGTGCAAATTTTTATAATTTTAACTTAGCTTCTTTTTGATGATATTATGATGCGAAAACAGCTATGAATCTTTTCAAACTGTTCTTACCGTTGTACTCATTGCTTCAAACACATGTTTTCACCGTTAGAGATACGCAAATAAACATAGTTCAAAAATTTCAAATATGTAAAATTTAAACTTAGCTTCTTTTTTATGATATTATGTTGCGAACACAGCTATAAATCTTTTCAAACTGTTCTTACCGCTGTACTCATCGCTTGAAACACATATTTTCACCGATACGCAAATAAACAAAGTTCAAAATTTGCAAATTTGTAAAATTTGAACTTAGCTTTATTTTGATGATATTATGATGCGAAAACAGCAAACTGTTCTTACCGTTTTACTCATCGCTTGAAAAACATGTTTTTACCATTCCAGATACGCAAATAACCAAAGTTAAACAATTGCAAATTTGTGAAATTTGAACTGAGCTACTTTTTGATGATATTATGATGCGAAAACAGCAAAGCATGAATCGTTTCATACTGTTCTACCGTTGTACTCATAGCTTGAAACATATGTTTTCACTGTTCCAGATACGCAAATAAACAAAGTTAAAAAATTGCAAACTTGGAAAATTTGAACTTAGCGTGAATATATTATAATAGGAAAACAGCAAAGCGTGAATGTTAACAAACTGTTCTTACCGTTGAACTCATCGATTGAAACACATGTTTCCAACGTTTCAGATAGGCAAATAAACAAAGTTAAAAAAATTGCAGATTTGTAAAATTTGAACTTTGCTTGTTTTCGATGATATTATGATGCGAAAACAGCAAAGCGTGAATCTTTTTAAACTGTTCTTACCGTTGTACTCATCACTTGTTACACATGTTCTTACAGTTTCATTTATGCATAAATCTTTTTAAACTGTTCATTGTACTCATCGGTTGAAAAACATGTTTTCACCGTTCCAGAAACGCAAATAAACAAAGTTCAAAAATTGTAAATTTGTAAAATTTGAACTTAGCTTCTTTCTGATGATGCGTAAACAGTAAAACGTGAATCTTTTCAAACTGTTCTTACCGTTGTTGCTCATCGCTTGAAACACATGTTTTCACCGTTCCAGATCCGCAAATAAACAAAAATAAAAACTTGCAAATTTGTAAAATTTGAACTTCGCTTCTTTTTGATGATACAATGATGCGAAAATAGCAAGGCATGAATCTTATAAAACTGTTCTAACCGTTGTACTCATCGCTTGAAACACATGTTTTCACCGTTCCAGATATGCAAATAAACAAAGTTCAAAAATTGCAATTTTTTTTAATTTTAACTTAGCTTCTTTTTGATGATATTATGCTGCGAAAACAGCCATGAATCTTTACAAACTGTTCTTACCGTTGTACTCATCGCTTGAAACACATGTTTTCATCGTTTCAGATACGCAAATAAACAAAGTTCAAAAATTGCAATTTTTTATAATTTCAACTAAGCTTCTTTTTGATGATATTATGTTGCGAAAACAGCTATGAATCTTTTCAAACTGTTCCTACCGTTGTACTCATCGCTTGAAACACATGTTTTCACCGTTCCAGATACGCAATAAAACAAAGATCAAAAATTGCAAATTTGTTAAATTTGAACTTAGCTTCATTCTGATCATATTATAATGCGAAAACAGCAAAGCGTGAATCTTTTTAAACTGTTCTTACCGTTGTACTTATCATTTGTTACACATGTTTTCACAGTTTCAGTTATGCAAATAAACAAAGTTTAAAAATTGCAAATTTGTTAAATTTGAACTTAGCTTCTTTCTGATCATATTATAATGCGAAAACAGCAAAGCGTGAATCTTTTTAAACTGTTCTTACCGTTGTACTTATCATTTGTTACACATGTTTTCACAGTTTCAGTTATGCAAATAAACAAAGTTTAAAAATTGCAAATTTGTAAAATTTGAACTTAGCTTCTTTTTGATGATATTACATGTATGATGCGAAAACAGCAAAGCGTGAATCTTTTCAAACTGTTCTTACCGTTGTACTCATCACTTGTTACACATGTTTTCACAGTTCCAGTTATGCAAATAAACAATGTTCAAAAATTGCATATTTTTAAAATTTGAACTTAGATTCTATTTGATGATATTATGATGCGAAAACAGTAAAACGTGAATCTTTTCAAACTGTTCTTACCGTTGTTGCTCATCGCTTGAAACACATGTTTTCACCGTTCCAGATCCGCAAATAAACAAAAATAAAAACTTGCAAATTTGTAAAATTTGAACTTCGCTTCTTTTTGATGATACAATGATGCGAAAACAGCAAGGCATGAATCTTATAAAACTGTTCTAACCGTTGTACTCATCGCTTGAAACAAAGTTCAAAAATTGCAATTTTTTTAAATTTTAACTTAGATTCTTTTTGATGATATTATGCTGCGAAAACAGCTATCAATCTTTTCAAACTGTTCTTACCGTTGTACTCATCGCTTGAAACACATGTTTTCACCGTTCCAGATGCGCAAATAAACATAGTTAAAAAATTGCAAATTTGTAAAATTTGAACTTAGCTTCTTTCTGATCATATTATGATGCGAAAACAGCAAAGCATGAATCTTTTCAAACTGTTCTTACCGTTGTACTCATCGCTTGAAACACATGTTTTCACCGTTCCAGATACGCAAATAAACAAAGTTCAAAAATTGCAATTTTTTATAATTTGAACTTAGCTTCTTTTTGATGATATTATGTTGCGAAAACAGCTATGAATCTTTTCAAACTGTTCTTACCGTTGTACTCATCGCTTGAAACACATGTTTTCACCGTATCAGATACGCAAATAACCAAAATTCAAAAATTGCAAATTTGTGGAAATTGAACTAAACTGCTTTTTGATGATATTGTGATGCGCAAACAGCAAAGCATGAATCTTATCAAACTGTTCTTACCGTTGTACTCATCGCTTGAAACACATGTTTTCACCGTTCCAGATACGCAAATAAACAAAGTTCAAAAATTGCAAATATGTAAAATTTAAACTTAGCTTCTTTTTTATGATATTATGTTGCGAACACAGCTATAAATCTTTTCAAACTGTTCTTACCGCTGTATTCATCGCTTGAAACACATATTTTCACCGATACGCAAATAAACAAAGTTCAAAATTTGCAAATTTTTAAAATTTGAACTTAGCTTCTTTTTGATGATATTATGATGCGAAAACAGCAAAGCGTGGATCTTTTCAAACTGTTCTTACCGTTGTACTCATCTCTTGAAACACATGTTTTCACCGTTCCAGGTACGCAAATAAACAAAGTTAAAAAAATTGCAAATTTGTAAAATTTGAACTTTGCTTGTTTTCGATGATATTATGATGCGAAAACAGCAAAGCGTGAATCCTTTTAAACTGTTCTTACCGTTGTACTCATCACTTGTTACACATGTTCTTACAGTTCCATTTATGCAAATAAACAAAGTTCAAAAATTGCAAATTTGTAAAATTTTAACTTAGCTTCTTTTCGATGATATTATGATGCGAAAATAGCAAAGCGTGATTCTTTTAAAAGTGTTCTTTCCGTTGTACTTGTTCACATGTTTTCACAGTTTCAGTTATGCAAATAAACAAAGTTCAAAAATTGCAAATTTGTAAAATTTGAACTTAGCTTATTTTTGATGATGCGATTACATGTATGATGCGAAAACAGCAAAGCGTGAATCTTTTTAAACTGTTCTTACCGTTGTACTCATCGCTTGATACACATGTTTTCACCGTTCCAGAAACGCAAATAAACAAAGTTCAAAATTGCAAATTTGTAAAATTTGAACTTAACTGCTTTTTGATGATATTATGTTGCGAAAACAGCAAAGCGTGAATCTTTTCAAACTGTTCTTATCGTTGTACTCATCGCTTGAAACACATGGTTTCACCGTTACAGATACGCAAATTAACAAAGTTAAAAAAATGCAAATTTGTAGAATTTGAACTTTGCTTCATTTCGATGATATTATGATGCGAAAACAGCAAAGCGTGAATCTTTTTTAACTGTTCTTATTATTGTACTCATCGCTTGAAAAACATGTTTTTACCGTTCCAGAAACGCAAATAAACAAAGTTCAAAAATTGTAAATTTGTAAAATTTGAACTTAGCTTCTTTCTGATGATGCGTAAACAGCAAAACGTGAATCTTTTCAAACTGTTCTTACCGTTGTTACTCATCGCTTGAAACACATGTTTTCACCGTTTCAGATCCGCAAATAAACAAAAATAAAAACTTAGAATTTTTAAAATTTGAACTTCGCTACTTTTTGATGATACAATGATGCGAAAACAGCAAAGCGTGAATCTTATCAAACTGTTCTAACCGTTGTACTCATCGCTTGAAACACATGTTTTCACCGTTCCAGATATGCAAATAAACAAAGTTAAAAAATTGCATATTTTTATAATTTTAACTTAGCTTCTTTTTGATGATATTATGTTGCGAAAATAGCTATGAATCTTTTCAAACTGTTCTTACCGTTGTACTCATCGCTTGAAACACATGTTTTCAACGTTCCATATACGCAAATAAACATAGTTAAAAAATTGCAAATTTGTAAAATTTGAACTTAGCTTCTTTCTGATGATATTATGCTGCGAAAACAGCAAAGCGTGAATCTTTTCAAACTGTTCTTACCGTTGTACTCATCGCTTGAAACACATGTCTTCACCGTTCCAAATACGCAAATAAACAAAGTTCAAAAATGCAAAATTTGTAATATTTGAACTTAGCTTCTTTCTGATGATATTATGTTGCGAAAACAGCAAAGCGTGAATCTTTTCAAACTGTTCTTACCGTTGTACTCATCACTTGTTACACATGTTTTGACAGTTTCAGTTATGCAAATAAACAAAGTTCAAAAATTGCAAAATTGTAAAATTTAAACTTAGCGTCTTTTTGAATATATAATGATGCGAAAACAGCAACGCATGAATCTTTTGAAACTGTTCTAAACGTTGTACTCATCGCTTGAAAAACATTTCAACGTTCCAGAAACGCAAATAAACAAAGTTCAAAAATTGTAAATTTGTAAAATTTGAACTGAGCTTCCTTCTGATGATGCGAAAACAGGAAAACGTGAATCTTTTCAAACTTTTCATACCGTTGTTACTCATCGCTTGAAACACATGTTTTCACCGTTCCAGATCCGCAAATAAACAAAAATAAAAACTTGCAAATTTGAAAAATTTGAACTTCGCTACTTTTTGATGATACAATGATGCGAAAACAGCAAAGCATAAATCTTATCAAACTGTTCTAACCGTTGTAACACGCTTGAAACACATGTTTTCACCGTTCCAGATACGCAAATAAACAAAGTTCAAAAATTGCAGATTTTTATAATTTTAACTTAGCTTCTTTTCAATGATATCATGCTGCGAAAACAGCTATGAATCTTTTCAAACTGTTTTTACCCTTGTACTCATCGCTTGAAACACATGTTTTCACCGTTCCAGATACGCAAATAAACATAGTTAAAAAATTGCAAATTTGTAAAATTTGAACTTAGCTTATTTTTGATGATGCGATTACATGTATGATGCGAAAACAGCAAAGCATGAATCATTTCAAACTGTTCTTACCGTTGTACTCCTCGCTTGAAACACATGTCTTCACCGTTCCAGATACGCAAATAAACAAAGTTAAAAAAATTGCTAAAACAGCTATAAATCTTTTCAAACTGTTCTTACCGCTGTACTCATCGCATGAAACACATATTTTCACCGATACGCAAATAAACAAAGTTAAAAAATTGCAAATTTGTAAAATTTGAACTTAGCTTATTTTTGATGATTTTATGATGCGAAAAAAGCCAAGCATGAATCTTTTCAAACTGTTCTTACCGTTGTACTCAAATCTTGTAAAATCTTTTGGAATATATTATTATGGGAAAACAGCAAAGCGTGAATGTTTACAAACTGTTCTTACCGTTGAACTCATCGCTTGAAACACATGTTTCCAACGTTCCAGATAGGCAAATAACCAAAGTTTAAAAAATTGCAAATTTGTGAAATTTGAACTTAGCTTGTTTTTGATGATATTTTGAAAACAGCAAAGCATGAATCTTTTCAAACTTTTCTTACCGTTTTACTCATCGCTTGAAACACATGTTTTCACCGTTCCAGATACGCAAATAAACAAAGTTCAAATATTGCAAATTTGTAAAATTTGAACTTTGCTTCTTTTCGATGATATTATGATGCGAAAACTGCCGTTTTACTCATCGCTTGAAACACATGTTTTTAGCGTTTCAAACTGTTCTTACCGTTGTACTCGTCGCTTGAAAGACATGTTTTTACCGTTCCAGATACGCAAATAAACAAAGTTCAAAAATTGCAAATTTGTACAATTTAAACTTAGCGTCTTTTTGAATATATAATGATGCGAAAACAGCAAAGCGTGAATCTTTTCAAACTGTTCTTACCGTTGTACTCATCGCTTGAAACACATGTTTTTTTACCTTTCCAGATACGCAAATAAACAAAGTTTGAAAATTGCAAATTTGTAAAATTTGAACTTTGCTTCTTTTCGATGATATTATGATGCGAAAACAGCAAAGCGTGAATCTTTTCAAACTGTTCTTACCGTTGTATTCATCGCTTGAAACACATGTTTTCACCGTATCAGATACGTATAAGTGTGTGTGTGTGTGTATAGGTGTGTGCGTGCGCGCGTGTGTGTGTGCGTGCGTGCGTTAGAGTGTGTGCATATGGGAAAATGTAAGCAACAATACATTTATATTCTTAAATACTTTCTGTTTATAAATATTTGTTCCTTGAGACCATTTCAATATCGGAAGAGAAATTAATAATATAAGAGAAGTCATATAATATACTTGCTTTTTATGACACTTCTATTCCACTGTTACAGTACTCATATGTCCGTCAAAGTCTACATGTTTGCATTATACTGTAGAAATGCATTATACATACCATAGTTGTTTGAAGGCCTCATTGAAAATAAGATTGCCATTGATAAACTGTCTGCATGACTTTGTATCAATGTGTTGTCGTAATGAGTTACCTTCCGTAAATAAAGAGATTATTAGTATTATTATTATTATACGCAAATAAACAAAGTTCAAAAAATTGCAAATTTGTAAAATTTGAACTTTGCTTCTTTTCGATGATATTATGATGCGAAAACAGCAAAGCGTGAATCTTTTCAAACTGTTCTTACCGTTGTACTCATCACTTGTTGCACATGTTTTCACAGTTTAAGTTATGCAAATAAACACAGTTCAAAAATTGCACATTTGTAAAATTTGAACTTTGCTTCTTGTCGATGATATTATGATGCGAAAACAGCAAAGCGTGAATCTTTTTAAAGTGTTCTTACCGTTGTACTCATCACTGGTTACACATGTTTTCACAGTTTCAGTTATGCAAATAAACAAAGTTCAAAAATTGTTAATTTGTAAAATTTGAACCTTGCTTCTTTTTGATGATATTAAGCACATGTTTTCACCGTTCCAGATAAGCAAATAAACAAAGTTCAAAAATTGCAAATTTGTAAAATTTGAACTTATCTGCTTTTTGATGATATTATGATGCGACAACAGCAAAGCATAATTCTTTTTAAACTGTTCTTACCGTTGTACTTATCGCTTGAAGCACATTTCTTCACCGTTCCAGATACGCAAATAAACAATGTTCAAAAATTGTAAATTTGCAAAATTTGAAAAAGCTTCTTTCTGATGATATTATGATGCGAAAACAGCAAAGCGTGAATCTTTTTAAACTGTTCTTACCGTTGTACCCATCACTTGTTATACATGTTTTCACAGTTTCAGATATGCAAATAAACAATGTTCAAAAATTGCAATTTTGTAAAATTTGAACTTAGCTTCTTTTTGATGATATTAAACTGTTCTTACCGCTGTACTCATCGCTTGAAACACATATTTTCACCGTCCCATATACGCAAATAAACAAAGTCCAAAAATTGCAAATCTGTACAATTTAAACTTAGCGTCTTTTTGAATATATAATGATGCGAAAACAGCAAAGCGTGAATCTATTCAAACTGTTCTTACCGTTGTACTCATCGCTAGAAACATATGTTTTCACCGTTACAGATACGCAAATTAATAAAGTTCAAAAATTGCAAATTTGTAAAATTTGAACTTTGTTTCTTTTCGATGATATTATGATGCGAAAACAGCAAAGCGTGAATCTTTTCAAACTGTTCTTACCGTTGTATTCATCATTTGTTACACATGTTTTCACAGTTTCAAAAATTCAAATAAACAAAGTTCAACAATTGCAAATTTGTAAAATTTGAACTTAGCTTCTTTTTGATGATATTACATGTATGATGCGAAAACAGCAAAGCATGAATCTTTTCAAACTGTTCTTACCGTTGTACTCATCGCTTGATACACATGTTTTCACCGTTCCAGAAACGCGAATAAACAGAGTTCAAAAATTGCAAATTTGTAAAATATGAACTTAGCTACTTTCTGAAGATATTATGATGCGAAAACAGCAAAACGTGAATCTTTTCAAACTGTTCTTACCGTTGTTACTCATCGCTTGAAAGACATGTTTTCACCGTTCTAGATCCGAAAATAAAAAAAAAAAAAAATTGCAAATTTGTAAAATTTGAACTTCGCTACTTTTTGATGATATAATGATGCGAAAAAAGCAATTCATGAATCTTATCAAACTGTTCTTACCGTTGTACTCATCGCTTGAAACACATGTTTTCACCGTTCCAGATCCGCAAATAAACAAAGTTAAAAAATTGCAATTTTGTAAAATTTGAACTTAGCTTTCTTTCTGATCATATTATGATGCGAAAACAGCAAGGCATGAATCTTTTCAAACTGTTCTTACCGTTGTACTCATCGCTTGAAACACATGTTTTCACCGTTCCAGATACGCAAATAAACAAAGTTAAAAAATTGCAAATTTGTAAAATTTGAACTTAGCTTTCTTTCTGATCATATTATAATGCGAAAACAGCAAGGCATGAATCTATTCAAACTGTTCTTACCGTTGTTCTCATCGCTTGAAACACATGTTTTCACCGTTCCAGATACGCAAATAAATAAAATTCAAAAATTGCAAATTTGTAAAATTTGAACTTAGTGGTTTTTTGATGATATTATGCTGCGAAAACAGCAAAGCATGAATCTTTTCAAACTTTTCTTACCGTTGTACTCTTCGCTTGAAACACATGTTTTCACCGTTCCAGATACGCAAATAAACTAAGTTCAAAAATAACAAATATGTAAAATTTGAACTTAGCTTCTTTTTGATGATATTATGTTGCGAAAACGGCTATAAATCTTTTCAAACTGTTCTTACCGCTGTACTCATCGCTTGAAACACATATTTTCACCGATACGCACATAAACAAAGTTCAAAAATTGCAAATTTGTAAAATTTGAACTAAGCTTGTTTTTGATGATTTTATGATGCGAAAAAAGCAAAGCATGAGTTTTTTCAAACTGTTCTTTCAGTTGTACTCAAATCTTGTAAAATCTTTTTGGATATATTATTATGGGAAAACAGCAAAGCGTGAATGTTTACAAACTGTTCTTACCGTTGAACTCATCGCTTGAAACACATGTTTCCAACGTTCCAGATAGGCAAATAACCAAAGTTTAAAAAATTGCAAATTTGTAAAATTTGAACTTAGCTTGTTTTTGATGATATTATGATGCAAAAACAGCAAACTGTTCTTACCGTTGTACTCATCGCTTGAAACACATGTTTTCTACGTTCCAGATACGCAAATAAAAAAAGTTCAAATATTGCAAATTTGTAAAATTTGAACTTTGCTTCTGTTCGATGATATCATGATGCGAAAACAGCAAAGCATGAATCCTTACAAACTGTTCTTACCGTTTTACTCATCGCTTCAAACACATGTTTTTACAGTTCCAGATACGCAAATAACCAAAGTTAAAAAATTGCAAATTTGTGATATTTGAACTGAGCTTCTTTTTGATGATATTATGATGCGCAAACAGCAAAGCATGAATCTTTTTTAAACTGTTCTTACCGTTGTACTCGTCGCTTGAAAGACATGTTTTCGACGTTCAAGATACGCAAATAAACAAAGTTCAAAAATTGCAAATTTGTACAATATAAACTTAGCGTCTTTTGAATATATAGTGAAGGGAAGACAGCAAAGCGTGAATCTTTTCAAACTATTCTTACCGTTGTACTCATCGCTTGAAACACATGTTTTCACCGTTACAGATACGCAAATTAACAAAGTTCAAAAATTGCAAATTTGTAAAATTTGAACTTTGTTTCTTTTCGATAATATTATGATGCGAAAACAGCAAAGCGTGAATTTTTTTAAACTGTTCTTACCGTTGTACTCATCATTTGTTACACATGTTTTTACAGTTTCAGTTATGCAAATAAACAAAGTTTAAAAATTGCAAATTTGTAAAATTTGAACTTAGCTTCTTTTTGATGATATTACATGTATGATGCGAAAACAGCAAAGCGTGAATCTTTTCAAACTGTTCTTACCGTTGTACTCATCGCTTGAAACACATGTTTTCACCGTTCCAGATACGCAAATAAACAAAGTTCAAAAATTGCAAATTTGTAAAATTTGAACTTTGCTTCTTTTCGATGATATTATGATGCGAAAACAGCAAAGCATGAATCTTTTCAAACTGTTCTTACCGTTGTACTCATCGCTTGAAACTCGTGTTTTTACCGTTCCAGATACGCAAATAACCAAAGTTTAAAAAATTGCAAATTCGTGAAATTTGAACTGAGCTACTTTTTGATGATATAATGAAGCGCAAACAACAAAGCATGAATCTTTTCAAACTGTTCTTACCGTTGTACTCGTCGCTTGAAAGACATGTTTTCACCGTTGCAGAAACGCAAATAAACAAAGTTCAAAAATTGCAAATTTGTACAATTTAAACTTAGCGTCTTTTTGAATATATAATGATGCGAAAACAGCAAAGCGTGAATCTTTTCAAACTGTTCTTACCGTTGTACTCATCGCTTGAAACACATGTGCTCACCGTTACAGATACGCAAATACTCATCGCTTGAAACACATGTTTTTTACCATTCCAGATACGCAAATAAACACAGTTTAAAAATTGCAAATTTGTAAAATTTGAACTTTGCTTCTTTTCGATGATATTATGATGCGAAAACAGCAAAGCGTGAATCTTTTTAAACTGTTCTTACCGTTGTACTCATCACTTGTTACACATGTTTTCACAGTTTCAGTTATGCAAATAAACACAGTTCAAAAATTGCAAATTTGTAAAATTTGAACTTTGCTACTTGTCGATGATATTATGATGCGAAAACCGCAAAGCGTGAATCTGTTTAAACTGTTCTTACCGTTTTACCCATCACTTGTTATACATGTTTTCAGAGTTCCAGATATGCAAATAAACAATGTTCAAAAATTGCAAATTTGTAAAATTCGAACTTAGCTTCTTTTTGATGATATTATGATGCAAAAACAGCAAAGCATGAATCTTTTCTAACTGTTCTTACCGTTGTACTCATCGCTTGAAGCACATGTTTTCACCATTCCAGATACGCAAATAAACACCGTTCAAAAATGGCAAATTTGTAAAATTCGAACTTTGCTTCTTTTTGATGATATTATGATGCGAAAACAGCAAAGCATGAATCTTTCCAAACTGTTCTTACCGTTGTACTCATCGCTTGAAACACATGTTTTTTGACTGTTCCATTTACGCAAATAAACGAAGTTCAAAAATTGCAAATATGTAAAATTTGAACTTAGCTTCTTTTTGATGATATTATGTTGCGAAAACAGCTATGAATCTTTTCAAACTGTTCTTACCGCTGTACTCATCGCTTGATACACATATTTTCACCGTCCCATATGCGCAAATAAACAAAGTTCAAAAATTGCAAATTTGTAAAATTTGATCTTAGCTTCTTTTTGACGATAGTATGATGCGAAAACAGGAAAGCATGAATCTTTTCAAACTGTTCTTACCGTTGTACTCATAGCTTGAAACATATGTTTTTACCGTTCCAGATACGCAAATAAGCAAAGTTAAAAAATTGCAAATTTGTAAAATTTGAACATAGCGTCTTTTTGAATATATTATTATGTGAAAACAGCAAAGCGTGAATGTTTACAAATTGTTTTTTCGTTGTCATCATCGCTTGAAACACATGTTTCCAACGATCCAGATAGGCAAATAACCAAAGTTTAAAAAATTGCACATTATTGAAATTTGAACTGAGCTTGTTTTTGAAGATATTATGAAAACAGCAAAGCATGAATCTTTTCAAACTGTTCTTACCGTTGTACTCGTCGCTTGAAACACATGTTTTCACCGTTACAGAAACGCAAATAAACACAGTTCAAAAATTGCAAATTTGTACAATTTGAACTTAACTGCTTTTTGATGATATTATGATGCGACCACAGCAAAGCATGAATCTTTTTAAGCTGTTGTTACCGTTGTTCTCATCGCTTGAAACACATGCGTTTACCGTTCCAGAAAGGCGAATAAACAAAGTTCAATAATTGCATGTTTTTGATGATATTATGATGCGAAAACAGGAAAGCGTGAATCTTTTGAAATTGTTCTTTCCGTTGTACTCTTCACTTGTTACACATGTTTTCACAGTTCCAGTTATGCAAATAAACAAAGTTCAAAAATTGCAAATTTGTACAATTTAAACTTTGCGTCTTTTTGAATATATTATGCTGTGAAAACAGCAAATCGTGAATCTTTTCAAACAGTTCTTACCGTGTACTCATCGCTTGAAACACAGGTTTTCACCGTTCCAGATATGCAAATAAACACAGTTAAAAAATTGCAAATTTGTAGAATTTGAACTTGGCTTCTTTTTGATGCGAAAACGGTAAAAAAAAAATTGAAAAAGTCATTTTTGAACTTTTTGACGATGCTGAAACAGCATCGTCCAAGGTATCATAACCATCAAAAACAAAATCAAAATGGCGACCTATGTAAAAGACCGAGCCAGTCCGATTGAGATAACTCGATTTTCAGTTACTTCCCTTTTGCATTCGCCACTGCGTAGGAGATTGCTCGTCATTGATAACATTCTCCTAGCAGAGTTGTCGTTCGTGTTTCAACATTCAACAATGGCCGCCCCCATGAGAGTCTCGATTCAAAACTTTCTTACTGCATAAATTGGCTTGTTTCGCTATTTAGAAGCTGTCATTTAGGATATATGAATTATTTATTCACTAAATCTCCGCTTATGACAACAAAAGTTGGAATTCGAAGAATATATACTCGATGTGAATGAAAGGACTTTCTGGATCGTAACAGCTTGACACGGCAAAAGTGGCATACTGGTATTTTTAGTTATCAATATAAGTCACATTGTGCTTTATAAATTGTATTCGAGCATTTTGCGACTTATTGAATGACTATGATACCCGATATCAACATTTCATCGGGGATTTGCAGATCACCAAGCTGTCCTGAAATTCAACATTGATTTCAAACTCTTTACTGGTTCGTACTCTTTCTTAGTGTTAGTGCTTTTTATCATTTTAAAGTTAAATGAACTGTATCACAGTACAAGAGACATTAAGGCGATTGTGGCCAGTTTGGATCTAGATCAGCCTGCAGTAGCTTGAAAGCTGTTTGCTTAAAAGCGTTTTTCTGACAATAACAAATAATTTAATTGGATACTGATTTGACTGCGCTTTTCCTGTGACCTGGCTCAAATAACAGAATTGTCATTAATCAAATTATTTATTACGAACATTAATCAATTGTTTTTCTTGTCTCTCGGGATCAATGACTCCAGCACTTTCCTGTTGAGAATTGAATACTGCTAAAGGCGATGCTAGGGGGCGTGAGATATGTTGCACCTCCCATTATCGCTCGATTGTTCATTGTCGGCTCGGGTACTTCGTACATGTACCCCGGGTACTCTTAAGTATACTTACATGTATCCCGGGTACGGTAAATATACTAAAATGTACACGGGAAATTTAACCCTAAATCAGTCGTTGTCGACTATTTTCTTGTAATTACACATTTATGTCAATTTTCTGTAGAATGGCCTCTATATTATCGGAACACATACTCAAAAAGCATGTTGATGCAGTGTTTTTTGAAGAGAAGTGTGTTTAAGATAATCGGGTGCGCGTTTTACGACATCGGATTTTGGGCGCGAATACAACTCGGGTACAGTCTAATATGGGCCGAGTACAATTATGTTTATTTACCGTACCCAGGGTACATGTAAGTATACTTAAGAGTACCCGGGGTACATGTAAGTAGTACCAGAGCCGACAATGACCAATCAAGCTCCATTATCCCTCATGAACCGACTCAAAAAACCGAGTCGGCAATATTTGACTTAATTTTTGGTTTGGTTGCTCTCCAGGGATCGAAAATTTCAGAATCTTCCTAAAAGCCCTACGGGTTTGATCCCCAAAAGCGACATTGAAAACTAGAATACTTTGTTATCTAAAAGGCTGCTAAACCTGATATACAATGATAATGTGAATTTTCTCTCACATGATGTTCATCAGTCATATTATATAAAAAACTTACAGGAGTAGTAAACAACTGGACAATAATTAATGAACGCATCTTTCATTTGTCTTTGACACTTTGATTTTGACATGGCCTAGATTTAAATATGTGACTGGACTTTACCAGCACTCTTGTAACAGAGCTAAAGTTTAAATGTACCATTGAAGATCACCTAAATCCAGATTTGCTATTATAGACGTGTGAAAAGTTTTAAGGGTGTGACAAGTAAGCAAAATTTGGTCATTACCCAGAGGCCACAACTGATCTATGACTGTATTAAAACAAGAAAAATCAGTGCCTGATTTAGATTTCCTTAGATAGTTCAATAAAAACTAATTTCATAAGCCTGGTAACAGTTTAACGGTAATGCTACCAATGTGTCACACCAGGGCCTTGAATTTGAAATCTAGGACATGCATGGTCATTTCTTCATGAAATCAGGACACAAAATTGTATTTTAAGTCCTTAAGTCCTATAGTTCTCAGATTATTATAAGCTCAATCAGTATATTATATCATTATTTATGCTTTGTGTATTGTAAACATATACACAATCATGCAGTTACATGATAGCAATAAATAATATCAAAGCTACCCATACTATAAAGGTCATTGACAAAGCCTATGGTCAAAATGTGAACACATTGAGTGTAATCGCCCTCTCGTGCCAGCAAAAACAACACGTTGACAGGTTGTCATTTTTGACAGTTCTACTTTCACTTTCATTTTGTGATATCAAACTATTAACAATTATGTGACTGAGAAAAATATCGCCATTGCTTTTTATGCCCCCGGTAGGGTGGCCTATATCAGTTGAACTGTCAGTCAGTCAGTCAGTCAGTCAGTCAGTCAGTCAGTCAGTCAGTCAGTCAGTCAGTCAGTCAGTCAGTCAGTCAGTCAGTCAGTCAGTCAGTCAGTCAGTCAGTCAGTCAGTCAGTCAGTCAGTCAGTCAGTCAGTCAGTCAGTCTGTCCGTCCGTCCGAAAACTTTAATGGCCATAACTTTTTTAATATTGAACATAACAACTTGATATTTAGCATACATGTGCATCTGACGGAGCTGCACATTTTCAGTTGTGAAAGGTGAAGGTCATCCTTCAAGGTCAAATGTCAAATATAAAGCGTCTGTCTGTCTATCCGAAAACTTTAACATTGGCCATAACTTTTTCAATATTGGCGTGCATGCGTATCTCATAGAGCTGCACATATTGATTGGTGAAAGGTCAAGGTCATCCTTCAAGGTCAAGGTCAAATTTTGCAATATTGAAGATATCAACTCCATATTCGGCATGCATGTGTATGTCATGGAGCTGCACATTTTGAGTGGTGAAAGGTCAAGGTCATCCTTCAAGTCAAAGGTAAAATATATGGCCTCAAAGCTGCGCAGCAGGGGGCATTGTGTTTCACAAACACAGCTCTTGTTTAATATATTTTCTGCACATACCTTCAAAAAACTTACATCAATACATGATTTTCTTCGTTAATTCAATCATTCCTGACAGACTTGTGTACATATTTCGCTTACATTTTGACGCGCGTAGGTAGGACCGCATTACCGCTTCCGAAATGTGTATTCATACTATTGCCTTCGAGGAACTTATCTGATGTTTGACGGAAAGGGCCGAAAATGTGCGAGTGTGGGTCAAGTTCCCCACAGGTACTACTTTCCCGTTCCCCCAATTTTTTTTCCGTACCTCAAATTTTTCGTACCCAATTTTTTTTTCGTACCCAATTTTTTTTTCATCCCCAATTTTTTTGTTCGTACCCATTTTTTTTTCGGTCCCAATTTTTTTGTTCCCAAATATTTTTTCGTACCCAAATTTGTTTTCATACCCAAATTTTGTTCGCAAAATTTTTGTACCAAATTTTTTTTTCGTACCAACATACACAATTGTGGTGATTGTGGTGATGTAGGATAAACTTAACTTGATGCTTTTATATCCATCCTCTCAAAAGCATCGTCACACCAGTACTGTCAGTACTTTGATCTTATTTGCATGCCTGACATTGTCATAACAAATTTAGAATGTGTGTAGTAACTAGAACATCTCTAAAACAACTTGAAAATAAAGAAATTTTGCTGTTTTGGCATTGATAGAAAGAAAAAGGCATTTTTGAACTTTTTTTAATTTGCATGCCTGACATGGGTCATAACAAATTTATAATGTGTGTAGTAACTAGCACATCTCTAAAACAACTTAAAAAGAAATTTTGCTGGTATTGATAGAAAAAAGGTCATTTTTGAACTTTATTTTGATTTTCATGAATGACATGGTCATAACACATTTATAATGTGTTTAGTAACCAGCACAACTTTAAAACAACTTGAAAAGAAAGAAAATTTGATGTTTTGGCATTGATAGAAAAAAAGTCATTTTTGAACTCTTTTTTATTTGCATGCCTGAAATGGTCATTATATATTTACAATGTGTGTAGTAACTAGCATAACTCTTGAACAACCTGAAAAGATAGAAATTTTGCTATTTTGGCATTGATAGAAAAAAAGTCATTTTGAGCTGTTTTTATTTGCATGCCTGACATGGTCATTATACATTTACAATGTGTATAGCAACTAGCACAACTCTTGAACAGCCTGATCAGATAGAAGTTTTGCTGTTTTGGCATTGATAGAAAAAAAGAAAATAATGAACTTTTTTTATTTGCATGCCTGACATGGTATTAACAAATCTATTATGTGAGTAGTAACTAGCACAACTCTGAAACAACTTGAAATGAAAGAAATTTGGATGTTTTTGCATTGATAGAAAAAAGTCATTTTTGAACTTTTTTTTTATTTGCATTCCTGACATGGTCATAACAAATTTATAACGTGTGTAGTAACTCAAAAACAACTTGAAAATAAAGAAATTTTGATGTTTTGGGATTGATAAAAAAAAAATCTTTTTTGAACTTTTTTTATTTGCATTATACACATGGTCATTATACATTTATAATGTGTGTAGTAACTATCACAACTCTTGAGCAACATAAAAAGAAACAAATTTTGCTGTTTTGGCATTGATAGAAAAAAATCATTTTTGATCTTTTTATTTGCATGCCTGACATGGTCATTATACACATATTTTGTGTGTAGTAACTAGCACACCTTTTGAACAACCTGAAAAGATAGAAATTTCGCTGTTTTGGCATTGATAGAAAAAAAAGTCATTTTAATGAGTGTAGTAACTAGCACAACTCTAAAACGACTTTAAAAAAGAAAGAAATTTTGCTGTTTTGACATTGATAGAAAAGAGTCATTTTTGAACTTTTTTTATTTGCATGCCTGACATGGTCATAACAAATTCATAATGTGTGTGGTAACTTGCTGAACTCAAAAACAACTTGAAAAGAAAGAAATTTTGATGTTTTGGCATTGATAGAAAAAGTCATTTTTGAACTTTTTTTTATTTGTATGCCTGACATGGTCATATCAAATTTATAATGTGTGTGGTAACTTGATGAACTAAAAAACAACTTGAAAAGAAAGAAATTTGGATGTTTTGGCATTGATAGAAAAAGTCATTTTTGAACTTTTTTATTTGCATGCCTGACATGGTCGTTATACATTTATAACGTGTGTAGTAACTAGCACAACTCTTGAACAACCTGAAAAGATAGAATTTTTGCTGTTTTGGCATTGATAGAGAAAAAGTCATTTTTGAACTTTATTTATTTGCATGCCTGAAATGGTCATAACAAATTTATAATGTGTGTAGTAACTAGCACAACTCTTGAAGAACCTGAAAAGATAGAAATTCTGCTATTTTGGCATTGATAGAAAAAAGTCATTTTTGACTTTTTTTATTTGCATGCCTGACATGGTAATTACACATTTATAATGTGTGTAGTAAAAAGGCCCAACTCTTGAACAACATAAAAAGAAACAAATTTTGCTGTTTTGGCATTGATAGAAAAAAAGTCATGCCTGACATGGTCATTATACATTATAAAGTGTGTAGTAACTAGCGCAACTTTTGAACAACTTAAAAAGAAACAAATTTTGTTCTTTTGGCATTGATAGAGAAAAGTCATTTTTGAACTTTTTGTTATTTGCATGCCTGACATGGTAATTATACCTTTATAATGTGTGTAATAATACCAACTCTTGAACAACATAAAAAGAAACAAATTTTGCTGTTTTGGCATTGATAGAAAAATGTCATTTTTGAACTTTTTTTATTTGCATGCCTGACATGGTCATTATACATGTATTATGTGTGTAGTTACAAGCACAAGTCTTGAACAACATGAAAATATTGAAATTTTGCTGTTTTGGCATTGTTAGAAAAAAAGTCATTTTTAAACTTTTTTTATTTGCATGCCTGACATGGTCATAACAAATTTATAATGTGTATAGTAACTAGCATATCTCTAAAACAACTAAAAAAGAAAGTTATTTTGCTGTTTTGGCATTGATAGAGAAAAAGTCATTTTAAACTTTTTTATTTGCATGCCTGACATGGTCATTACGAATTTATAATACCGGTATGTGTAGTAACTAGCTGAACTGTAAAACAATTGGAAAAAAAAAGAAATTTTGCTGTTTTGGCATTGATTAAAAAAGTCATTTTTGAACTTTTTTTATTTGCATGCCTGACAAAGTTATACAATTTTTATAATGTGTGTAGTAACTAGCACAACTCTAAAACAACTTGAAAAAAAAAAAATTTTGATGTTTTGGAATAGATAGAAAAAAAGTCATTTTTGAACTTTTTTTATTTGCATGCCTGACATGTTCATTATACATTTGTAATGTTTGTAGTAAGTAGCACAACTCTTGAACAACCTGAAAAGATAGAAATTTTGCTGTTTTGGCATTGATAGAAAAAAGTCATTTTTGAACTTTTTTTATTTGCATGCCTGACATGGTCATAACAAATTTATAATGTGTGTAGTTACTAGCACAACTCTTAAACAACTTGAAAAGAAAGACATTTTGATGTTTTGGCATTGATAGAGAAAAGTCATTTTTAAACTTTTTTATTTGCATGCCTGACATGGTCATAACGAATTTATAATTCCGGTATGTGTAGTAACTAGCTCCACTCAAAAACAATTTGAAAAAAAAGAAATTTTGCTGTTTTGTCATTGATTAATAAAGTCATTTTTGAACTTTTTTATTTGCATGCCTGACATAGTTATGAAATGTTTATAATGCGTGTAAGTAACTAGCACAACTCTTAGATAACTTGAGAAGACAGAAATTTCGATGTTTTGTCATTGATAGAAAAAAAGTCATTTTTGAACTTTTTTATTATGCATTTATAATGTGTGCAGTAACTAGAACAACTCGTGAACAAACTGAAAACATAGAAATTTTGCTGTTTTGGCATTTTTAGAACAAAAGTCATTTTTGAACTTTTTTTAATTGCATGCCTGATATGGTCATTATACATGTATTATGTGTGTAGTAACTAGCACAAGTCTTGAAAAACATGAAAAGATAAAAATTTTGCTGTTTTGGCATTGATAGAAAAAAAGTCATTTTTGAACTTTGTTTAATTTGCATGCCTGACATGGTCAGAACAAATTTATTTTGTGTTTAGAAACCGGCACAACTCTAAAACAACTTGAAAAGAAAGAAATTTTGATGTTTTGGCATTGATAAAAAAAGAGTCATTTTTTAACTTTTTTAATGTGCATGCCTGACACGGTCATTATACATTTATAACGTGTGTAGTAACTATCATAACTCTTTAATAACCTGAAAAGATAGAAATTTTGCTGTTTTGGCATTGATAGAAAAATAGTCATTTTTGACCTTTTTTTGATTTGCATGTCTGACATGGTCATAACAAATTTTTATCCCACTTTTACAGCGAAATCGGTTGATTAAAGCCCCGTTTATTAAATTTCATCTATAATCAACGGCAAGGCTATAATCAATGGCACGAAATGACGTCATCAACTGCCGAACCGGGACTACTTTTTCCCACGCACCTTGTCACCTGTGTTTGCCAAGTGCATCAATAATAAAAACAATCTCAAATGTTTGTCAATCTTAATGACCTTAAAACAAAGGAAAGTAGCAAAAAAAACGTGTTTTTTGTCATTTATTTTTATTAAAACCTCAAGTATTAGGTAAATTTAACACTATGCAAATAGGTTCTGTTGTTGCTGTAATTTACAAGCTGTACTCGGATATGCATCCATCTGATTTTTCTTCAAAGCATCTTTTCTACCTGGCAATACGCACAAATGACACTGCATCCCGGTGATTCTTGCGTCAACAATTGGGTGTCAACAAGTTGGGTCAGATGCTGAAGGCCATGGCAAAAGACTCCGGCTTTCTCAAGCACAAGAGAATAACGAACCACTCAGTTCGCAAATTCCTGGTCCAAAAATTTCGAAATACAAATATCCACCCACTGAAACCATGGCAATAACAGGGCACAAAAATGTCCAGTCCTTAACCAATTATTCCAACATATCTGTTGAACAGCTGCAAAAGTGTTCATTCTTGCTCAGTCCAGTAAATGTAACAATCCAACAGTTCCTCTTGTACACCTTCACGCACCGAAACTATGGCCGAAATGCAGCCTAGACAACCACTGTCTACCGTCGAACAAGTTGATCTTGATGTTCGTCCAACCCAGTCACTTCACGGTTCACCAGCGTTCGAACAACTTTGCCTCACAATTCTTTGGTGCCACTTTCAACATTCAAAATGTAAATGTATATAATTAGCTTAAATCCAAGTAATCTTTGTTATTTCGTCACGAAATAACCACATATTATAACAATGAAGCAAATAATGTGCACCTCGTGATCGACTCGATAGTTTGATATCGAAAGTGAATTGTGTGTGGTGTTAGGCTACGTTGTAAACAAATGTAGTTCCTTGTATAAAACAACTTAATGTCATATTGATATCATAAAACTTAAAGATTTGCAATTCAATATGATTAAAATTGTAATTAATAACGCTCGACACTTTGTTATAGAACGATATTCTGATTTAAAAAAATGATTATTTGATCAGCGGTTATTTTTGGAACGCGGAGTAATACACTGACCTTGGTTACACTACAGTCATTATCAAAGTACGACAAACACTCGTGAAAACTTATTTTGTTTAAATAAAAAAAGTTTACTGAATAAAAGTGGGATAAATAGAATAATAGGTTAGTGTTGATTATAGATCAGGTTTATCATGCTCGGCACGAAAACGAAAAAGCACTCGCCAAGGCTCGTGCTTTTTGTTTTCTAAGCCTCGCATGATAAACCTGATCTATAATCAACACTAACCTATTATTCTCTATATAATGTGTGAAGTAACCAGCACAACTCTAAAACAACTTAAGAAGAAAGAAATTTCGATATTTTGGCATTGATAGAAAAAAAGTCGTTTTAATTCTTTTTATTTGGATGCCTTACATGGTCATAATACATTTATAATGTGTGTAGTAACTAGCGCAACTTTTCAACAACTTAAAAAGAAACACATTTTGCTCTTTTGGCATTGATAGAGAAAAAGTCATGTTTGAACTATTTTTTATTTGCATGCCTGACATGGTCAGAACAAATTTATAATGTGTGTAGCAACAAGCACAACTCTTAAACAACTTGGAAAGAAAGAAATTTTCATGTTTTGGCATTGATAGAAAAAAGTCATTTTTAAACTTTTTTTATTTGCATGCCTGACATGGTCATAATACAGTTTATAATGTGTGTAGTAACTAGCGCAACTTTTCAACAACTTAAAAAGAAACAAATTTTGCTCTTTTGGCATTGATAGAGAAAAAGTCATGTTTGAACTATTTTTTATTTGCATGCCTGACATGGTCATAACAAATTTAGAATGTGTGTAGCAACTAGCACAACTCTTAAACAACTTGGAAAGAAAGAATTTTTCATGTTTTGGCATTGATAGAAAAAAGTCATTCTTAAACTTTTTTTTATTTGCATGCCTGACATGGTCATTATACATTTATAATGTGTGTAGTAACTAGCACAACTCTTGAACAACCTGAAAAGATAGAAATTTTGCTATTTTGGCATTGATAGAAAAAAGGTCATTTTTTATTTTTTTTTATTTGCATGCCTGACATGGTAATTACACATTTATAATGTGTGCAGTAAAAAGCCCAACTCTTGAACAACATAAAAAGAAACAAATTTGCTGTTTTTGCATTGATAGGAAAAAAGTCATGCCTGACATGGTCATTATACATTTATAATGTGTGTAGTAACTAGCGCAACTTTTGAACAACTTAAAAAGAAACAAATTTTGTTCTTTTGGCATTGATAGAGAAAAAGTCATTTTTGAACTTGTTTTATTTGCATGCCTGACATGGTCATAACAAATTTATAATGTGTGTGCAAACTTGCTGAACTCAAAAACAACTTGAATAGCATTTTTTTTTGCTGTTTTGGCATTGATAGAAAAAAAGTCATTTTTGAACTTTTTTTTGCATGCCTGACCTGGTCATAACAAATTTATAATGTGTGTAGTAAATAGCACAACTCTAAAACAACTTGAAAAGAAAGAAATTTTGATGTTTTGGCATTGATAGAAAAAAAGTCATTTTTGAACTTTTTTATATGCATGCCTGACTTAGTCATAACAAATTTATTATTTCTGTAGTAACTAGCACATCTCTAAAACAACTTAAAAAGAAAGAAATTTTGCTGTTTTGGCATTGATAAAAAAAGTCATTTTCGAACTTTTTTTATTTGCATGCCTGACATAGTTATAACGAATTTATAATGTGTGTAGTAACCAGCGCAACTTTTGAACAACCTAAAAAGAAACAAATTTTGCCCTTTTGGCATTGATAGAAAAAAAGTCATTTTTGAACTTTTTGTTATTTGCATGCCTGACATGGTAATTTTACATTTATAATGTGTGTAATAATATCCCAACTCTTGAACTACATAAAAAGAAACAATGTGTATAGTTACTAGCACAACTCGTGAACAACCTGAAAAAATAGAAAATTTGCTGTTTTGGCATTGACATGGTCATAACGAATTGATAATGCCGGTATGTGTAGTAACAAGCACAACTCTAAAACAACTTGAAAAGAAAGAAATTTTGCTGTATTGGCATTGATAGAAAAAAAGTCATTTGTGAACTTTTTTTTTATTTGCATACCTGACATGGTCATAACAAATTTATAATGCATGTAGTAACCAGCACAACTCTTAAACAACTTGAACAGAAAGAAATTTTGATGGTTTGGCATTGATTGAAAAAAAGTCATTTTTGAACTCTTTTTATTTGCATGCCTGACATGGTTATTTTACATTTATTATGTTTGTAGTAACTAGCACAAGTCTTGAACAACATGAAAAGATTGAAATTTCGATGTTTTGGCATTGATAGAAATAAAAAGTCATTTTTGAACTTTTTTGTATTTGCATGCCTGACATGGTCATAACTAATCTATAATGTGTGTTGCAACTAGCACAACCTTAAAACAACTTGAAAAGAAAGAAATTTTCATGTTTTGGCATTGATAGAAAAAAGTCATTTGTTTTTTGTTTCTTCATATGTTGTTTTAGAGTTGTGTTAGTTACTACACACATTATAATTGTATTATGACCATATGTATAATGCAAATAAAAAGAGTTCAAAAATGACTTTTTTTTCTATCAATGCCAAAACATCGAAATTTCTTTCTTTTCAAATTGTTTTAGAGTTGAGCGAGCTACTACACATTTTTAATTTGTTATGATCATGTCAGGCATGGAAATAAAAAAAGTTCAAAAATGACCTTTTTTTTCTATCAATGCCAAAACATCAAAATTTATTTCTTTTCAAGTTGTTTTAGAGTTGTGCTGGTTACTACATACAATATAAATTTTTATTTTATGCTTTCCGGTGGTTTATAGAGAAATATCAGTGAATTAAAACTGATAATTTCACTGTTTGACACAGTGAAAATTATCATCGAAACTTATCGATAATTTTCACTCTTTACTGTGAAATGACGTCATATTTTTTGAAGAAATGAGGTGATTATCCCAGCGAAATTCTCTAGTTATACTCTTTAACAGTGTATATAAACGGTGAAAAAAACATAAAATAAAAAGACAATTTGTAAGATTCGGTAGAATATCGATTTTAATTCAATCGTGATCATAGAAAATATATATTTTCTATGATCACTCGTGAATTAAAATCGATAATCCACCGAATCCAACAAATATCCTCTATGCTATGACCATGTCAGGCATGCAAATAAAAAAAAGTTCAAAAATGTCCTTTTTCTGACAATGCCAAACCAGCAAAATTTCTTTCTTTTCAAGTTGTTTTTGAGTTCAGCAAGTTCCTACACACATTATAAATTTGTTATGACCATGTCAGGCATGCAAATAAAAAAGTTCAAAAATGACTTTTTTCTATCAATGCCAAAACAGCAAAATTTCTATGTTTTCATGTTGTTTAAGACTTTTGCTAGTTAGTACACACAAAATAAATGTATACCATGTCAGACATGCAAATAAAAAAGTAAAAAAAATGACATTTTCTGTCAATGCCAAAACAGCAAAATGTCTATCTGTTTCAGGTTGTTCAAGGGATGAGCTAGTTACTACACACATTATAAATGCATAATGACCATGTCAGGCATGCAAATAAAATAAAAAAATGACTTTTTGTCTATCAATGCCAAAACAGCAAAATTTCTTTCTTTTTAAAAGTCGTCTTAGTTACTAGATACTAGTGCTAGTTACTAGGTGCTAGTTACTACACACATTAAAATGACTTTTTTCTATCAATGCCAAAACAGCAAAATTTCTATCTTTTCTGGTTGTTCAAGAGCTGTGCTAGTTACTACACACATAATATGTGTATTATGTCAGGCATGCAAATAAAAAAATATTAAAAATGACTATTTTCTATCAATGCCAAAACAGCAAATTTTCAATCTATTTATATTGTTCAACACATGTTTAACGTTTTTATTTGCATGTCTGACATGGTCATTATACATTTATTTTGTGTGTACTAACTAGCACAAGTCTTTAACACATAATACATGTATAATGACTATGTCAGGCATGCAAATAAAAAAAGTTCAAAAATGACTTTTTCTATAAATGCCAAAACAGCAAAAAAAAAATTCTTTTTATGTTGTTCAAGAGTTATGCTAGTTACTACACACATTATACATTTATAATGACCATGTGTATAATGCAAATAAAAAAAAGTTGAAAAATGACTTTTTTTCTATCAATGCCTAAAAACCACAAAATTTCTGTCTTTTCAATTTGTTTTTGAGTTCAGCAAGATACTACACACATTATACATTTATTATGACCATGTGTATAATGCAAATAAAAAAAGGTCAAAAATGACTTTTTTCTCTTAATGCCAAAACAGCAAAATTTCTATGTTGTGAGGTTGTTCAAGAGTTGTGCTAGTTTCTACACACATTATAAATGTAAAATGACAATGTCAGGCATGCAAACAACAAAAAAGATCAAAAATAACTTTTTTTCTATCAAAGCAAATATAGCAAAATTTCTATGTTTTCAGGTTCTTCGAGACTTGTGCTAGTTACTACACACATTATTAATGTATAATGACCATGTCAGGCATGCAAATAAAAAAAGTTCAAAAATGACTTTTTTCCTATCAATGCCAAAACATCAACATTTCTATTTTTCAGGTTGTTCAAGGGTTGTGCTAGTTACAACACTCATTATATGTATAATGATCATTTATATAAATTTTGCTGTTTTGGCATTGATAGAAAAAGTCATTTTTAAAAAAAAATTCTGCATGCCTGACATGGTCATAACAAATTTATAATGTATGTAGTAAATAGCACAACTCTGGTACAACTTGAAAAGAAAGAAATTTTGATATATGATATATGCACAACTCTGGTACAACTTGAAAAGAATGAAATTTTGATATATGATATATGTATAATGACTTTTAATAAAAGTTCAAAAATGACTTATTTTGGCATTGATAGAAAAAGGACATTTTTGAACTTTTATTTATTTGCATGCCTGACATGGTCATTATACATTTATAATGTGTGTAGTAACTAGCACAACTCTTGAAAATCTGTAAAGATAGAAATTTTGCTGTTTTGGCATTGATAAAATAAGTCATTTTTTAACTTTTTTTTATTTGCATGCCTGACATAGTTATGACAAATTTATAATGTGTGTAGTAACTAGCACATTTGTAAAACAACTTGAAAAGAAAGAAATTTTGCTGTTTTGGCATTGATAGAAAAAAGTCACTTTTGAACTTTTTTTATTTGCATACCTGACATGGTCATTATACATTTATAATGTGTGTAGTAACTAGCACAACTCTGGAACAACCTGAAAAGATAGAAATTTTGCTATTTTGGCATTGATAGAAATAATGTCATTTTTGAACTTTTTTTTATTTGCATGCCTTACATGGTAATTACACATTTATAATGTGTGTAGTAAATAGCACAAATTTTGCTGTTTTGACATTGATAGAAAAAAAGTCATTTTTAAACTTTTTTTTATTTGCATTATACACATGGTCATTATACATTTATAATGTGTGTAGTAACTTGCTGAACTCAAAAACAACTTGAAAAGATAGAAATTTTGCTGTTTTGGCATTGATAGAAAAAAGTCATTTTTCAACTTTTTGTCTTTGCATTACTGACATGGTCATTATAAATTTATAATGTGTGTAGTAACTAGCACAACTCTTGAACATCCTGAAAAGATAGACATTTTGCTGTTTTGGCATTGATAGAAAAAAAGTCATTTTTGAACTTTTTTTTGCATGCCTGACATGGTCATCACAACTTTATAATGTGTGTAATAAATAGCACAACTCTGAAACAACTTGAAAAGAATGAAAATTTTCATGTTTTGGCATTGATAGAAAAAAGGTCATTTTTTATTATTTTTTATTTGCATACCTGACATAGTCATTATACAATTATAATGTTTGTAGTAACTAGCACAACTCTTGAACAACATGAAAGGTAGAATTTTTTCTTTTTTGGCATTGATAGAAAAATTCATTTTTGAACTTGTTTTAATTTGCATGCCTGACATGGTCATAACAAATATATAATGTGTGTAGTAAATAGCACAACTCTAAATCAACTTGAACAGAAAGATATTTTGATGTTTTGGCATTGATAGAAAAAAAGTCATTTTGAACTTTTTTTTGCATGCCTGACATGGTCATAACAAATTTATAATGTGTGTAGTAAATAGCACAACTCTAAAACAACTTGAAAAGAAAGAAATTTTCATGTTTTGGCATTGATAGAAAAAAAGTCATTTTTGAACTTTTTTTATATGCATGCCTGACTTAGTCATAACAAATTTATCATTTCTGTAGTAACTAATACATCTCTTAAACAACTTATAAAGAAAGAAATTTTGCTGTTTTGGCATTGATAAAAAAAGTCATGTTTTGAACTTTTTTATTTGCATGCCTGACATAGTTATAACAAATTTATAATGTGTGTAGTAACCAGCGCAACTTTTGAACAACTTAAAAAGAAACAAATTTTGCTCTTTTGGCATTGATAGAAAAAAAGTCATTTTTGAACTTTTTGTTATTTGCATGCCTGACATGGTAATTTTACATTTATAATGTGTGTAATAATATCCCAACTCTTGAACAACATAAAAAGAAACAATGTGTATAGTAACTAGCACAACTCGTGAACAACCTGAAAAAATTTGCTGTTTTGGCATTGACATGGTCATAACGAATTGATAATACCGGTATGTGTAGTAACAAGCACAACTCTAAAACAACTTGAAAAGAAAGAAATTTTGCTGTATTGGCATTGATAGAAAAAAAAGTAATTTGTGAACTTTTTTTTTATTTGCTGTTTTGGCTTTGATATGGTCATAACGAATTGATAATACCGGTATGTGTAGTAACAAGCACAACTCTAAAACAACTTGAAAAGAAAGAAATTTTGCTGTATTGGCATTGATAGAAAAAAAGTCATTTGTGAACTTTTTTTTTATTTGCATGCCTGACATGGTCATAACAAATTTATAATGCATGTAGTAACCAGAACAACTCTTAAACAACTTGAACAGAAAGAAATTTTGATGGTTTGGCATTGATTGAAAAAAAGTCATTTTTGAACTCTTTTTATTTGCATGCCTGACATGGTCATTATACATTTATTATGTTTGTAGTAACTAGCACAAGTCTTGAACAACATGAAAAGATTGAAATTTCGATGTTTTGGCATTGATAGAAATAAAAAGTCATTTTTGAACTTTTTTGTATTTGCATGCCTGACATGGTCATAACTAATCTATAATGTGTGTAGCAACTAGCACAACCTTAAAACAACTTGAAAAGAAAGAAATTTTCATGTTTTGGCATTGATAGAAAAAAGTCATTTGTTTTTTGTTTCTTCATATGTTGTTTTAGAGTTGTGTTAGTTACTACACACATTATAATTGTATTATGACCATATGTATAATGCAAATTAAAAGAGTTCAAAAATGACTTTTTTTTCTATCAATGCCAAAACATCGAAATTTCTTTCTTTTCAAATTGTTTAAGAGTTGAGCGAGCTACTACACATTTTTAATTTGTTATGATCATGGCAGGCATGGAAATAAAAAAAGTTCAAAAATGACCTTTTTTTTCTATCAATGCCAAAACATCAAAATTTATTTCTTTTCAAGTTGTTTTAGAGTTGTGCTGGTTACTACACACAATATAAATTTTTATTTTATGCTTTCCGGTGGTTTATAGAGAAATATCAGTGAATTAAAACTGATAATTTCACTGTCTGACACAGTGAAAATTATCATCGAAACTTATCGATAATTTTCACTCTTTACTGTGAAATGACGTCATATTTTTTGACGAAATGAGGTGATTATCCCAGCGAAATTCTCTAGTTATACTCTTTAACAGTGTATATAAACGGTGAAAAAAACATAAAATAAAAAGACAATTTGTAAGATTCGGTGGAATATCGATTTTAATTCAATCGTGATCATAGAAAATATATATTTTCTATGATCACTCGATAATCCACCGAATCCAACAAATATCCTCTATGCTATGACCATGTCAGGCATGCAAATAAAAAAAAGTTCAAAAATGCCCTTTTTCTGACAATGCCAAACCAGCAAAATTTCTTTCTTTTCAAGTTGTTTTTGAGTTCAGCAAGTTCCTACACACATTATAAATTTGTTATGACCATGTCAGGCATGCAAATAAAAAAGTTCAAAAATGACTTTTTTCTATCAATGCCAAAACAGCAAAATTTCTATGTTTTCATGTTGTTTAAGACTTGTGCTAGTTAGTACACACAAAATAAATGTATACCATGTCAGACATGCAAATAAAAAAGTAAAAAAATGACATTTTCTGTCAATGCCAAAACAGCAAAATGTCTCTCTGTTTCAGGTTGTTCAAGAGATGAGCTAGTTACTACACACATTATAAATGCATAATGACCATGTCAGGCATGCAAATAAAAAAAAAAAGACTTTTTGTCTATCAATGCCAAAACAGCAAAATTTCTTTCTTTTTAAAAGTCGTCTTAGTTACTAGTTACTAGTGCTAGTTACTAGGTGCTAGTTACTACACACATTAAAATGACTTTTTTTCTATCAATGCCAAAACAGCAAAATTTCTGGTTGTTCAAGAGTTGTGCTAGTTACTACACACATAATATGTGTATTATGTCAGGCATGCAAATAAAAAAATATTAAAAATGACTATTTTCTATCAATGCCAAAACAGCAAATTTTCAATCTATTTATATTGTTCAAGACATGTTCTACTTTTTTATTTGCATGTCTGACATGGTCATTATACATTTATTTTGTGTGTACAAACTAGCACAAGTCTTTAACACATAATACATGTATAATGACCATGTAAGGCATGCAAATAAAAAAAGTTCAAAAATGACTTTTTCTATAAATGCCAAAACAGCAAAAAAAAAAATTCTTTTTATGTTGTTCAAGAGTTATGCTAGTTACTACACACATTATACATTTATAATGACCATGTGTATAATGCAAATTTACCATTTTTAAACATTTTTTCTGCATGCCTGACATGGTCATAACAAATTTATAATGTATGTAGTAAATAGCACAACTCTGGTACAACTTGAAAAGAAAGACATTTTGATATATGATATATGCACAACTCTGGTACAACTTGAAAAGAAAGAAATTTTGATATATGATATATGTATAATGACCATTTCAGGCATGCAAATAAATAAAAGTTCAAAAATGACTTATTTTGGCATTGATAGAAAAAAGACATTTTTGAACTTTTATTTATTTGCATGCCTGACATGGTCATTATACATTTATAATGTGTGTAGTAACTAGCACAACTCTTGAAAATCTGTAAATTTTGCTGTTTTGGCATTGATATAATAAGTCATTTTTGAACTTTTTTTATTTGCATGCCTGACATGGTAATTACACATATATAATGTGTGTAGTAACTAGCACAACTCTTGAACAACATGAAAACATAGAAATTTTGCTGTTTTGGCATTGATCGAAAAAAGTCATTTTTGAACTTTTTTATTTGCATTCCTGACATGGTCATAACAAATTTATAATGTGTGTAGTAACTTACTGAACTCGAAAACAACTTGAAAAGAAATAAATTTTGATGATTTGACATTGATAGAAAAGAAGTTATTTTTGAACTTTTTTGTTATTTGCATTATACACATGGTCATTATACATTTATAATGTGTGTAGTAACTAGCAGAACTCTTGAACAACCTGAAAAGATAGAAATTTTGCTGTTTTGGCATTGATACAAGAAAGTACTTTTTGAACTTTTTTTTATTTGCATTCCTGACATGGTCATTATACATTTATAATGTGTGTAAGTAACAACCACAACTCTCAATCAACTTAAGAAGAAAGAAATTTCGATATTTTGTGATTGATAGAAAAATGAATTTTTGAACTTTATTATTTGCATGCCTGACATGTTCATAATGCATTTATAATGTGTGTAGTAACTAGTACATTTATAATGTGTGTAAGTAACAACCACAACTCTAAAACAACTTAAGAAGAAAGAAATTTCGATATTTTGTGATTGATAGAAATAAAGACATTTTTGAACTTTTTTTTATTTGCATGCCTGATATGATCATTATGCGTGTATTATGTAGTAGTAACTAGCAAAAGTCTTGAAAAACATGAAAAGATAGAAAATTTGCTGTTTTGGCATTGATAGAAAAAAAGTAATTTGTTTTTTTTATTTGCAGGTCTGACATGGTCATAACAAACTTATAATGTGTGTAGTAACTTGCTGAACTCGAAAACAACTTCAAAAGAAAGAAATTTTGATGATTTGGCATTGATAGAAAGAAGTCATTTTTGAACTTTTTTCTTATTTGCGTTTATACACAAGGTCATTATACATTTATAATGTGTGTAAGTAACAACCACAACTCTAAATCAACTCTAGCACAACTCTTGAACAACCTGAAATGATTGGAATTGTGTTGTTTTGGCATTGATAGAAAAAAAAGTCATATATGAACTTTTTTTTTATTTGCATGCCTGACATGGCCATAACAAATTTATAATGTGTGTAGTAACCAGCACAACTCTAAAATAACTTGAACAGAAAGAAATTATGATGTTTTGGCATTGATAGAAAAAAAGTCATTTTTGAACTTTTTTATTTGCATGCCTGACACGATCATTTTACATTTATAATGTGTGTATTACCTAGCACAACTCTTGAACAACCTGAAAAGATAGAAATTTTGCTATTTTGGCATTGATAGAAAAAAAGTCATTGTTGAACTTTTTTTTATTTGCATGCCTGACATGGTCATAACAAATTTATAATGTGTGTCGTAACTAGCACAACTCTAACACAACTTAAAAATAAGAAATTTCGATGTTTTGGCATTGATAGAAAAAAAAGTCATTTTTGAACTTTTTTGTATTTGCATGCCTGACATGGTCATAACTAATTTATTATGTGTGTAGCAACTAGCACAACCTTAAAACAACTTGAAAAGAAAGAAATTTTATGTTTTGGCATTGATAGAAAAAAGTCATTTTTTATTTTTTTTATTTGCATGCCTGACATGGTCATTATACATTAATAATGTGTGTAGTAACTAGCACAAGTCTTGAAGAACCTGAAAACATAGAAATTTTGCTATTTTTGAATGATAGAAAAAAAGTCATTTTTGAACTTGTTTTATTTGCATGGTCATTATACATTTATAATGTGTGTAGTAACTACCACAACTCTTGAAAAACCTGAAAATATAGAAATTTTGCTATATTGGCATTGGTAGAAAAAAAGTCATTTTGAACTTTTTTTATTTGCATGCCTGACATGGTAATTACACATTTATAATGTGTGTCGTAAATAGCACAACTCTTGAACAACATAAAAAGAAACAAATTTTGCTGTTTTGGTATTGATAGAAAAAAAGTCATTTTTGAACTTTTTTTTCTTGCATGCCTGACATGGTTATTATATATGCATTATGTGTGAAGTAACTTGCTGAACTCAAAAACAACTTGAAAATATTTTTTTTTTATGTTTTTGCATTGGTAGAAAAAAAAGTCATTTTGAACTTTTTTTTTATTTGCATGCCTGACATGGTCATTATACATTTTTAATGTGTGTAGTAACTAGCACAACTCTCGAACAATCTGAAAATATAGAAATTTTGCTATATTGGCATTGATTGAAAAAAAGTCATTTTTGAACTTTTTTTATTTGCATGCCTGACATGGTAATTACACATTTATAATGTGTGTAGTAAATAGCCCAACTCTTGAACAACATAAAAAGAAACAAATTTTGCTGTTTTGGTATTGATAGAAAAAAAGTCATTTTTGAACTTTTTTTTATTGCATGCCTGACATGGTCATAATAAATTTATAATGTGTGTAGTAACTAGCACAACTCTTGAACAACCTGAAAAGATAGAAATTTTGCTGTTTTGGCCTTGATAAGAAAAAATTCATTTTTGAACTTTTGGTTTTTTGCATGCCTGACATGGTGATAACAAATTTATAATGTGTGTAGTGACTTGCTAAACTCAAAAACAACTTGAAAAGAAAGATATTTTGATGTTTTGGAATTGATAGAAAATAGTCATTTTTGAGCTTTTTTTTTGCATGCCTGACAATGGTCATTTTACATTTATAATGTGTGTAGAAACTAGTACAACTCTTGAACAATCTGAAAATATAGCAATTCTGCTGTTTTGGCATTGTTAGCAAAAAAAGTAATTTTTGAACTTTTTTTTATTTGCATGCATGTTTTGACCATTGTCAGAATGGTCAAAACAAATTTATAATGTGTGTAGTAACTAGCACAACACTTGAACTACCTGAAAAGATAGAAATTTTGCTGTTTTGGCCTTCATAGGAAAAGTCATTTTTGAACTTTTTTATTTGCATGCCTGACATGGTCATAACAAATTTATAATGTGTATAGTAACTAGCACATCTCTAAAACAACTTAAAAAGAAAGAAATTTTTCTCTTTTGGCATTGATAGACAAAATGTCATTTTTGAACTTTTTTGATTTGCCTGTCTGACAATGGTTATAACAAATTTATAATGTGTGTAGTAACTAGCACAACTCTTGAACAACCTGAAAAGATAGAAATTTTGCTATTTTGGCATTGATAGAAAAAAGTCATTTTTGAACTTTTTTTATTTGCATGCCTGACATGCCAATTGCACATTTATAATGTGTGTAGTAGCCCAACTCTTGCACAACATAAAAAGAAACAAATTTTGATGTTTTGGCATTGATAGAAAAAAGTTATTTTTGAACTTTCTTTTATTTGCATGCCTGACATGTTCATTATACATGAATTATGTGTGAAGTAACTAGCACAAGTCTTGAACAACATGAAAAGATTGAAATTTTGCTGTTTGGCATTGATAGAAAAGTCATTTTTGAACTTTTTTTTATTTGCATGCCTGACATGGTCATAACAATTTATAATATGTGTAGTAACTAGCACATCTCTAAAACAACTAAAAAATTGAGAAATTTTGCTGTTTTGGCATTGATAGAAAAAGGCACTTTTGAACTTTTTTTATTTGCATGCCTGACATGGTCATAACAAATTTATAATGTGTTTGTAACTTTCTGAACTTATAAACAACTTGAAAAGAAAGAAAATTTTGATGTTTTGGCACTGATAGAAAAGTCATTTTTGAACTTTTTTTAATTTGCATTATACACATGGTCATTATGCATTTATAATCAGTGTAGAAACTAGCACAACTCTAAAACAACTTGAGAAGAAAGAAATTTCGATATTTTGTCATTGACAAATAAAATGTCATTTTTGAACTTTTTTTATTTGCATGCCTGACTTGGTCATTATGCATTTATAATGTGTGTAGTAACTAGCACAACTCGTGAACAACCTGAAAAGATAGACATTTTGCTGTTTTTGCATTGATAGAAAAAAAGTCATTTCGAACATTTTTTATTTGCATGCCTGACATGATAATTACACATTTATATTGTGTGAAGTAATTAGCCCAACTCTTGAACAACATATAAAGAAACAAATTTTGCTGTTTTGGCATTGATAGAAAAAAGTCATGTTTGAACTTTTTTTATTTGCATGCCTATCATGGTCATTATACATGTATTATGTGTGTAGCAACTAGCACAATATGAAAAGATTGAAATTTTGCTGTTTTGGCAATGATAGAAAAAAAGTCATTTTTGAACTTTTTTTTTATTTGAATGGCAGACATGGTCATAACAAATTTAATATGTGTGTAGTAACTTGCTGAACTCAAAAACATCTTGAAAAGAAAGAAGTTTTGATGTTTTGGCATTCATAGAAAAAAAGTAATTTTTGAACTTTTTTCATTTGCATTATACACATGGTGATAATACATTTATAATGTGTGTAATAACTAGCACAACTCTTGAACAACCTGAAAAGATAGAAATTTTGCTGTTTTGGCATTGATAGAAAAAAGTCATTTTTGAACTTTTTCTATTTACATGCCTGAAATGATCATAACAAATTTAAAATGTGTGAAGTAACTAGCACAACTCTAAAACAACTTGATAAGAAAGAAATTTTGATGTTTTGGCATTGATAGAAAATGTCATTCTTGAACATTTTTTTATTTGCATGCCCGACATGGTCATAACAAATTTAAAATGTGTACTCTATGTATTGGATCTCCAGAGGGAGGAAATTATTAAAACTTCATACATTTATTCTTTTCACGTCGGGTAACGTTACGTCATTTATTTATATTTTTGTATTTACTTCCGTTATGATCGACAGAAGAAAACGCTATGTAAAGTTGTCTAAATAATCGTTTACTGAAGAAGGCCTTTGGCCGAAATATTTAATAAAAGAGTAAATGTATAAAGTTAAAATGTGTAACTAGCACAACTCTAAAACAACTTGAAAAAAAAAGAAATTTCGATGTTTTTGGCATTGACAGAAAAAAAGTCAATTTTGTATTTGCAGGCCTGTCATGGTCATAACAAATTTTTAATGTGTGTAGTAACTTGCTGAAAAACAACTAGAAAAGAAAGAAATTTTGATGTTCTGGCATTGATAGAAAAAAGTCATTTTTGAACTTTTTTCTTATTTGCATTACACACATTATACATTTATAATGTGTGTAGTAACTAGCACAACTCTTGAACATCCTGAAAAGATATAAATTTTGCTGTTTTAGTATTGAAAGAAAAAAACAATTTTTGAACTTTTTTTTATTTCCATGCCTGCCATGGTCATAACAAATGTATAATGTGTCTAGTAACTTGCTGAACTCAACAACAACTTGAAAAGAAAGAAATTTTGCTGTTTTGGCATTGATAGAAAAACAGTAATTTTTGAACTCTTTTTTAATTGCATGTCTGACATGGTCATTATACATTTATTATGTGTGTAAGTAACTAGCACAACTCTAAAACAACTTGAGAAGAAAGAAATTTTGCTGTTTTGGCATTGATAGAAAAAAGTCATTTTTGAACTTTTGTTTTTTGCATGCCTGACATGGTCATAACAAATGTTTAATGTGTGTACTAAATTGCTGAACTCAAAAACAATTTTTTTTATTAATTTTTTTTTTATTATTCAAGATAATACATACACTGTATACATGTATATGATCATACAACATAGTGATTGTATAAAGCAATAACGTTCAGACATGTTATACAAGATATGCTAATATATATATTTTTAAAGAGAAAAAAAAGAACAACAGAAGAAGAGTTATGAAAAAAGATGAGTTGCATAAAGTCGGAAGAAAGCATACTGGACGTGTGTGTTTTGTTGTATATTCACAATGATCTTATAAGATTGAAAAAAAAAATTAACAAAAATATTTTAGAAAGATGAACTAACATTAGAGAAATGTATATAAGTGGACAAACATTATGAGAATTTAATCCGATTCCATTTTTTTTCAAAGATTTGTAATGTGTCATTACTTAGGATTATTTCTTTCTCAATCTGGATTTTTAGTTTAAGACTATGGACAAAACAATTAAAACTTGGTACTTGTTTTTTGTATTTCATGTTAAGGATAAAATATTTCATCAATATAAGAATAAAATTCACAATATTATTACAGTCTATTGATTTCAATGAGTAAATTCCGAAACTTACATTTAAGAAAGATAGTTTAGCGTTTAGTTGCTGTTGTTCAAGAAAAGATACTAATTGATTCCAAATAGGCTGGATGTGTTTGCACTCCCAAAAAAGATGTTCTATTGTTTCGATGTTTTCACCGCAGAAGTCACACAGATTTGAGATAGTTAATTTGCATTTGAAGAGATATTTAGTTGTAGCTATAATTCTATGGATGTATTTATATTGAAAATTTCTCAGTGTGCTTTCAATAGTTGCTTTTTATGGCATGGTAAATATGTGTTTCCAATTAAGTTCATGTTCTCCAAAAAGGACTTGCCATTTATGTTGGGTTTTGGAGTTTTCTGTAGGGTTTTTAATTTGTAGTGTGTAAAATATTGTATTCGTTTTGTTTTTTCTTCCAAGTATGTTTTCTACGAATGTTGTTTGAGTACATCGTGTATTATTTGTATTGATTTCAGATGTAATATGCATGGGTATGCTTTTGATTAGTGTGTAGTACTTCAGAAAATTATTTGAAGGTATTCCGTATATGTAGCATATATCTTCAAAAGAGTAGAAATCCTTAATTCTGTAGTCATATAATTGGTCGACATATTTAATGCTTCGTTCAAACCAATCTTTATAGAAAAACGTCTTATTGTTTGATGTAATGTCTTTATTGTTCCATAAATAGTTTTACTGCTGGTTTGGGTTTCTAGGTTATGAGTGACATCACTCCATGCTGATAAAACATCAGACAGAAATATGTTTTCGTTTGCAATTTCATGTAAGATAGTATTGCTGAGAAGACAAACAAAGATCGAAATTATGAGCAAAGCGAAATTATTCAAAGGATCGGGCATTTTTGTAAACGAAGACCTCACGAAACTAAATGCAGAGGTTCTGGCATCTTTGCGCTTAAAACAACCCAGTGCCGTCGAAAGATCGTGGTCCTTTGAAGGGAAGTTATACGCGGTGTTCAAAGGGAACCAACAACCAACACAAATTAAACACTCGGAATACAATCACTGGTTAGAAAAGCCGTGGCCAAAAAAATCTTGCTCCGAGAGTTTAGAAAACCCAGCTAGTACAAGAAGCAGAGTGCCCGCACACAAGTAATAAAATAAATTATCTTTAGAAACTGTGTGTGGAAGGACAAGCAACAATAACACCCATGTACCATCTTTATTATTGTATTTTTATATCGCAATAGTATTTTTTAATGACCATCGTCATGCGAAAATGGGTCTTATACCATATGCGCTCATCTTATATATAACCCCCCTGCTCCCTTTCTCCTTACTGCATTTTTGCCATAATTCATAGCGGTCTTTAATAGATTTTACTTAAGCTAAATGAAAGTACTTTGAATAAAGTAATATAAAATGTCCTGCATCTTGGCCACAAGTATGGTGATTAAGCACGCTACGCACCTGCACTATCGAAGTTTTTTTTAGACATAGTTGTGTCCCTTGTTTAAATGCAGATCATGATTTACAATGTAAACACGGGGTGTTTTATAATAATGTATTTAAAACAGTTTTTTAAGCAAAAATGTTTTCCAGTAAAAAAGGTTTGTTTTCAATATATTGCTTGCTTTGAATTTTTATATTGAAATAATATAAATATACAGGTAATGAATCTCAGTCTGTTATCTGTTTTTTCCTAGATGCAGGCAAATGTAGTCTTCCTCTCCTAAATGATTTGTTTTCCTCATATATGCAAATGTGTTCTGTGTTTAGTTGTGTTGAATATTTAGAAGTATTTTTCCGTATCTGGTAATTGTCAATATAACATTAAAATTATCACGCAGTGTTATCACTAACTAAATATTTAACTCATTTAGATACCTTCAGTGCCAAAGATTCCATTTAATACATGTATATGTAATATAGTTTATGTGTAATTAAATTGAGTACTGAAGATATTGAAAATGGAGAACCTATTAGCCATTTGTGTTTTATTCACTTAACACTCTTCAGGCCTACACTATAATTTGAAACTATTGCTTCATTTTCCTTTTTATATGAAGCTTTTGTATGTGTTGGGTGAATTTTCAGGTGCTTAATAAATTTACACTGCCTGATTTAATTCAATTCAATGGCTTCAATAGTAGTCTTTATTCTAGAATGTAGATAATATACGAAATTACTAGATAATGCAAGATGCTTTACACATTTTACAAGTTTATAAGAAATAGTAACATATTTAGACGTTTTAGCTTTCCCTGGTACTTTTCATAATTATCATAATGAAAATACAAATACAGACTAATAAACGTGCTCACATAATTAAACTTGTCGTGAATATTATATGAGATTTTAGACGTAACGTTGATTGGCGGTTGCCGCGAATGAGCACGTTATTATAATTATTATTTTGACGTCATATAGATTTGTATTGTTGTTGACGGGCAGTTGAATTAAAGGATCGAGCCTGAACAGTCGTGTTTTGCATATCAACTCAAAGTACACCATTATAACTTCGTGAAATTGGTGCCGTGAACAAACAGTAAAATGCCGACGACAATAGAGAAGTTACTAGGCCAGCGGCTAAGTTTGAAAAATATTATTGACCGTTTCGTCAGTAAAATAGAAGAAGCGAGCGATGAAGACGATGACATTCAGTTCCAAGCGCTTATCGAGAAATTAGAAGAAAAAGTGGCATGTCTGCTAGTCCACAATGATAAAATTCTCTCGCTCACCGACGCCGACGCTGCGCCAGAGGAGATGGTCGAGGCAGAAGAGTATACCTTCAACGTAGAGGTCAAACTACAAAGATACAAGCAGCGTCTACAGCGGCCTAACATTGGCATCACAGACGCCGCAGATTTATTATCGCATGCATCCGGTTCCGGTAGTCAGCAGGCATCCGGTCCACTACCACCAAACAACCAACGCAGGGTGAACACCAATTCGTCAAACAACAGCGGCCAGTCAGCGCCCGAGATAAGTACATCTAGTACTCATAAATTGCCAAAATTAACACTTCCACGATTTGACGGTGATATATTACAATGGCAATCGTTCTTGGATTCATTCGAATCGTCAATCCATTGCAATGTCAACTTGACTGATGTGCAGAAATTCAATTATTTGAAAGCACAGTTGGAGGGTACAGCCGCCATGACTATTGAAGGATTTGCACTCACGAATGCACTCACACGCGCGCAGTCGAATTGTTACGTGAAAGGTATGGTCAACATTGCAAAATTGTTCATGCAACCATGCAAGCGTTATTGAAATTGCCATCACCAACTTCCACAGTCGCGAGTTTGAGAGGGTTTTACGACCGCATGGAAACGTATATCCGGGGTCTTGAGTCGCTAGGACAACATCAAGATATGTACGGTAGCCTATCGGTGTCAGTTGTATTGGAAAAATTGCCGATGGATATACGTAAAAATCTCGCCCGCGTAAACGAGAATATTGACTGGTTTTTGCAAGATCTGCGACGAGCGATTAACAAGGAAATCAACATTCTCGAGATCGGCACCGGAAGTTCCTATGCGTTGCCGGAAGTTAGCGACTACAACTCAACAGCATTGTTTCATGCAAGTGCGAATGGTAAGAAGACTTCATACACTCCTAGCAACAAGTTTGGCAAAAGGAATACGCAAAATTATTCTAGAACATGTGCATTTTGTGATCAAGAACATTTAAGTTGTGAATGTAAAAACTTTCCTGACACTGCTGCCCGAATGAATGTTGTGAAACAGAAACAGCTTTGTTTTAACTGCTTGGGTAAACACCGAATCACAGAATGCAAGTCAAACGGACGCTGTCAAAACTGCCACCGGAAGCATCACACTTCTATCTGTAAGGAGCTACAAAGAAAACCGGAAGTTGAATCGCCGCAACCGGAAGCCGCCGTATTCTTCTCGTCTACAAAGAGGTCGAACGCAGACGTTATATTAAAGACCGCCATTGCCCCTGTTTCGTCGTCTCACACTACAACGGATGCCGCCATATTAGTCGACGAAGGCGCACAGCGATCCTTTATCACCAGAAAGCTTGCTGACGATCTTCAACTAGAGAGTGATGGAATAGAGACACTGAGCCTGACGGGATTCGGAGGAAGTAATAACAGAAGCTTACAGCAATTAGAACGCACGACAGTGTACATAGTATCGAAGAAAAAGAAAATACCTGTTAGTGTGCTCATTGTCCCCACTATTGCGGCTCCCATCAACTGTGGGTATCTTAGATCGACTGCGGAACTTCCGTATCTGCGGGGATTGAAGTTGGCTCATCCCGTTACAGGTGACACGTTATTTCACATTTCATTACTCGTTGGAGCTGACCACTATTGGGATATGGTCGAAGATCATGTTGTTCGAGGGAACGGGCCGACCGCCGTTAAGTCTAAGATTGGTTATTTACTGTCCGGTCCGATGCCCTCCACGTCTTATGTGCCAGCTGATAAGCACATATTGAATGTACTTGCATCGCGCGCCCCAGAAGACAGCATATTAGAACGTTTCTGGAGTCTTGAGAGCATGGGTATCTCACCTTGTGAACCTGACCGGAAGTCTGTCGAGTACCTAAAGCAATATCAAGAGACATCTATTGAGTACGACAACGGAAGGTACCATGCCAAACTACCATGGAAGCAAGATCTCCCTGCTCTACCAACAAACCACAATATAACTTTGAAGAGAACTGTTGGGACTATTCAGAGGTTGCGCAACGAACCGGAAGTGCTTCGGGCATATGGTGACATCATAGCAGAACAGGAAAGACGTGTCTTTATCGAGCGGGTACCACTTGGTCAAGAGTCAGCTGAACAAGTGCACTACATCCCTCATCACCCGGTGAAAAAAGAATCATCAACGACACCCATACGCATCGTCTACGATTGTAGCTGCCGTCAGTCACGTGATTCACCAAGCTTGAACGACTGCCTGGAATCAACGCCACCGGAATTGAACGAGCTTACGTCGATTCTTGTTCGTTTTCGGTTGAATCCGTACGCTGTCTCCACAGATATAGAAAATGGCTTTTCTACACGTCGGGCTACACGAAAAGGATCGTGACATGACGAGGTTTTTCTGGCTTGAAAATCCGTTAGATCCAGATAGTCGACTAGTGACATACAGATTCAAAGTAGTGTTGTTTGGTGCAACCTGTTCGCCATTTATTTTGAATGCAACATTACTGAAACATCTCAGAAAGAATATGAATGTGAACGCTGCACACGTCGTTGAACGGGACTTGTACGTAGACAACGTAATTTCCAGCTTTAAGTGCGAAAAGGATTTACTTGAATACTTCACAGAGGCAAGACAATTGATGTCCACAGCTGTGATGAATTTAAGGTCATGGATATCAAACAGCGCATGTCTGAGAACAGCCGCGGAAAACGAAAACGTTTCGGATACCTGTGACGTCACCAAGGTGCTCGGGCTGAGATGGGATCCCAAGTTAGACACAATAAACTTCGTAGACAAACAGATACCAATTTTAGAAAAAGTTACGAAGAGAACGGTTTTAAAATTTTCATCACAAATATATGACCCGCTTGGACTTTTGAGTCCAGTAACAGTCCGAGCGAAAATTCTCTTACAAGAAATGTGGAAACAGAAATATGACTGGGACACGCCTCTTCCGTCCAGTTTACATGCAACATGGTCAGAAATCGCCACAGATCTCAACACTGTTGTTCGAGATACGTCACTGCGCCGCCAGCTCATACAATCTGTTAAAGGAACTGGAAGTGATGTGAAACCGGAAATGCACGTCTTCGTAGATGCAAGTAACAAGGCGTATGGCGCAGCGGTATATATCTGCAACAGAAATGAGTCAAGATTGGTGATAGCGAAAAGCAGAGTCACTCCTGTTAAATCACTATCGCTTCCACAGTTAGAATTGATGGCTGCTTTGATCGGAGCGAGACTAGCTACCAAGATTCAATCTTCCCTGCACACGACGCATATCACGTTTTGGTCTGACAGCCAGATAGTCCTTCATTGGCTCTCCACAACGAATAAATTGAAGAAATTTGTAGCCAACAGAGTGTCCGAAATAAACACGTTGACCAATACAAACACTTGGAAATACTGTCCAACACACGACAACCCCGCAGACCTGCTGACACGTGGGGTATCAGCAAACGTCTTCATGAAGAGCAGCATTTGGCAAACGGGGCCCGAGTGGATCACAGACACGAGGAGGTGGCCTATATGGGAGACGGAACCGCTACTTGTCAACACTATTTTAGATGAACACGCCGGAACAGAGATGGTGCCGAGTCACGTGCTACATACAGATATATCTACCGGATCTCTACTTAACCTTCAGAGCGTTATCAACATTTCTGACAACAGTTCCTACCGAAGACTCCTGCGCGTGACAGTTCTTGTACAAAGATTTGTCAAAAATTGCAAACTTCCACACAAAGAACGAATTTACGGAACAGTAAATGCAAATGAACTCCGATGTGCTGAAAAACTGTTACTTCGGCATTGTCAAGCCACAGAATACAATGATGAAAAAATAAGTTTGAAATCACGAATGTGTCGCATCACGCTTGTGAAACAACTTCGTCTGTTTATCGACAGTGACGACATTATTCGATGTTGTGGAAGAATTAATAAAGCTCCACTATCGGAGATGACGAAGTTCCCGATATTATTACCGAAAAAACACCACATCACACGGTTGATTGTCAGAGATGCGCACATCACACATCTGCACTCGGGTGTCAACGCAACTGTGACACATATACGACAGAAGTATTGGATTCCAGCGATAAGACAGTGTGTGCAGACAGTCGTCCGGAAGTGCGTCACTTGCCGCAGAGTCGTTGGAGAAGCCTTTAGAGTCCCCGAGCCGCCGCCATTACCGAAGATGAGAGTTGAAGACACGCCGCCCTTTACAGTAACGGGGGTAGATTTCACGGGCGCTCTATACGTAAAGCAGACAACCGGAAGTGAAACAAAAGCATACATTTGTCTTATCACTTGTGCTATTACTCGAGCCGTCCATCTCGAAGTTGTCACCGATCTAACAAAGGAATCGTTTTTATGCGCATTTAGAAGATTTGTTAACCGGAAGTCACTGCCGAAATTAATAATCTCCGACAATGCTACCACGTTTGTAGCAGCGTCGAACCATTTGAAGACGCTAATGGAGTCTACATCAGTCCAAGAAACATTGAGCGGTATGGGAATAGAGTGGCGTTTCATTCCACAACGCGCCCCATGGTACGGGGGATGGTGGGAGCGACTTATTGGTTTAACGAAAGTCGCTCTGAAAAAAGTACTTGGCCGAGCATACGTCACACTTGAGTCTCTACAGACAATCGTCACAGAAATCGAGGCTGTACTTAACGATCGGCCATTGACATATGCATCAACAGATCTTAACGACCCCGCGCCCATCACGCCGTCACAGCTGTTATACGGTCGCCGAGTTACAACGCTGCCTCACGATGACGTCACAGTCGATGCCGGGAGTACTGTCGCTGCAGCCGACCATGCTGCATTTAACCGCATGGCAAGTCGACGTGAGCTGCTCATACAACAGTTCTACAGACGCTGGAAGACTGAGTACCTGACGTCACTCCGCGAGCACCACCGAATGTCTGGTTCCAACACGCAGACGATCAACACCGGGGACGTGGTGCAGATCCATGATGATGGCCCTAGATGTCGATGGAAACTTGCCGTGGTCGTCGATGTTGTAACCGGAAGGGACGGGCATATTCGCGCGGCCAAAGTGCGAACCAGTAACGGACTGTATACCCTAAGGCCAATAGCAAAACTTTATCCACTCGAAGTGATAAGTGCCAATGGAAACTGATGGACAATCATGATATTGTTGTGATGGACTGTTTTTTTTTAAATATTTAAGCATTTTGTTATGATTATCGTATTCGTATACTTATGTGAAAACTCTGTTTTATCATTTTGCGGCCCCCAGTATGTCGTGAATATTATATGAGATTTTAGACGTAACGTTGATTGGCGGTTGCCGCGAATGAGCACGTTATTATAATTATTATTTTGACGTCATATAGATTTGTATTGTTGTTGACGGGCAGTTGAATTAAAGGATCGAGCCTGAACAGTCGTGTTTTGCATATCAACTCAAAGTACACCATTATAACTTCGTGAAAAAACTCTTTAAGAAAGGCTACATAACAATACTGTCTAAAACATTCCTATAAATTAGCATGTGTACCATTACAACTAAAATATAATATGCCTTGTGTTTGTCAGGGCTTTTATCAAATGAAGCATTATTGTATTATGTATAGTACTTCAAATGATATGCGTATGAGTTTTGTGTATTTTCATACGTTTATCTGATAATATAAACGTGTTAGAATTGTTATTAAGTTTAACATTGTATTATTTATAGTACTTCAAATGATATGCGTATCACTTTTGTGTTTTATTCACTTAGCACTCTTCAGGTTAACTGCCTTAACTATAATTTGAAACTATTGCTTCATTTTCGTTTTTATATGAAGCTTTTGTATGTGTTGGGTGAATTTTCAGGTGCTTAATAAATTTACACTGCCTGATTTAATTCAATTCAATGGCTTCAATAGTAATTTTTATTCTAGAATGTAGATAATATACGCAATTACTACTTTGTTGCTTCAGTACCTTATATTGGATTGTGTTCTTTTGTTATGTCTACCCGTTGTTTGTATGTCACATAACAATACTGTTTAAAACATTCCTATAAATTAGCATATGTACCATTACAACTGAAATATAATGTACCTTATATTTGTTAGGGCTTTTATCAAATGAAGCACTGTATTATGTATAGTACTTCAAATGATATGCGTATCACTTTTGTGTATTTTCGTACGTTTATCTGATAATATAAACGTGTTAGAGTTTTTATCAAATTTAACACTGTATTATTTATAGTACTTCAAATGATATGCGTATCACTTTTGTGTATTTTCGTACGTTTAAATAATAATATAAACGTGTAGTCGGCAAATCAAGATATGTAGTATCATTATGACATGTATAAAATTTTTAATAGTTTATGTCATTAGCTCTACTATGTTAATTGTTATGAACACATAAAAGGAAAATAATTTCTCATAAGAACTCTAAGTGTTATACATTTAGATCTTAAAAATCAAATCAATTAAATGCATTAAAAACTTGTATACATCTTTATTTATAAAATAATACGAAAATAATTTTTTTCTTAACATACAATTTCGCAAAATAAATCTTAAATCAACATGTTTCTGATTTACATATGTTTGTTAATACTTGAAATATATAACCAAGCCAGTTGTTTATTGTTGTTTTTTTTCTCTCATTTTTGTGATTATTTATTTTTTTATTTTTTCATTACTATGGAATACTCATATTTTTGTATTCCTCCTTTTTGTTTTCTATTTTTGTTTTTATATATGAATATATTATGTCTTGTAATAGAAAGCAAGTGGACATATTTTAAAATAGAAACTAACTGGACAATAACACACAAACTATCATTTACATCACCAATCACCTCTTTAAATGATTAAACTATGCACTTTGAATGTAAAAGGGCTAAACAATAAAGACAAACGTATAAAAATCTTCAAATGGTTAGATGAAACAAAATATAGTATATGCCTATTACAAGAAAGTCACTTGACAAATACTTTAACACAAACCTTAAAAGATGAATGGGACGGAGACATATATCTCAGTTGACAACATACTAATAAACAAGGCATTGCCTTTCTGATTAAAACAATATAGGGATCACAGTCGATAACTTTAACGAAATAATACTTGGCAGACTAGCAAGTATAGATATCAAAATACATGAAACACAATTAACGTTAATCAACGTCTACGGTCCTAACATAGATGATCCCACATTTTACGAAACATTACAATCCTTTATAATTGATAACCAAGATAAAAAATATTATAATCGGTGGTGATTTCAATACTGTCCTGAACCCATTATTAGATAAAAAGCAGGGAAATCTTTATACTCATCCTAAAAATAGAAACATTTTGAATAACATAATTGAAAACTACAATATGATAGATATCTGGCGTACAGTATACCCAAACGAAAGCAAATTTACCTGGCACTCAAACACAAAACCAACAATATTTTGTAGATTAGACTATTTTTTAATATCTGAATCTCTTTGCAACATTATTGACACATGTAACATAAAACCAGGATTTATGACTGACCATTCTCTAGTTGAACTTAAATTGCACGATATACAACCTGAAAGAGGCCCAGGATACTTTAAAATTAACAATAGCATCTTATTGGATACACAATAGCAAACACAAATAAAACAGGAAATATTAAATACAGTTCAAAATAATAAAGATGCAAACCCAAACACCCTATGGGAAGTAATTAAAGGAAATATACGTAACACAACAATTAGATACACATCATTAAATAAAAAGAAACACACAAACTTGAAACTGAAACCATCAAAACCATTGAAACACTTGAAAAACAATTGCATCAAACAAACACAAATGATACCACCGACATTGAAAATGAAATAACATTAAAAAAACAAATATTGGATGGAATCTATCATACACGTCTCAATGGAATAATACTAAGAGCGCGTGCACAGCATGTTGAACACAATGAAAAAAAATACAAAATACTTCGCAAACATTGAAAAACGTTAAAGTGAACACAAAACTGTACACAAAATAGTAGTCTATGGCATAGATATAACAAGCAAAACTCAAATACTAGAAGAACAACGTTTATTTTTCGAAACCCTCTATAAACGAAAACATGTTGAAAATAACACCCTTTTTAAAAATACACATCACGCTTTAAATGGAGAGGAAAAATTATTGTGTGACGGATTACTTAATGAATATGAATGTGGAATAGCACTAAAAGAAATGAAAAATAACAAAAGTCTAGGATCTGATGGCATCACAATCGAATTTTATAAAATATTCTGGAGTGATATTAAAACACATTTAATCAATTCACTTAACTATTTATTTAACAACGAAAACTTAACTACGCTACAAAACAAGGTATAATATCACTCATTCCAAAACCCGGAAAAAACTTAGAATCCTTAACAAACTGGCGCCCGATTAATTTACTAAACAATGATTATACAATTGCAACTAAAAGTATAGCAAACAGAATAAAAAAAATATTTCCATCAATCATTTCAAAATCTCAATCTGGTTTCATAAAAGGACGTTGCATTGGTGAAAACGTTCGTCTTATCCAAGAATGCATAAACTATTCCAACAATTCAAACAATCCTGGTCTAATATTCTTTGTAGACTTTGAAAAGGCATTCGATTCGCTTGATCATTCATTTATGTTCTCTTGCCTAAAAATATGAACTTTGGTGAAAGCCTCATTCAATGGGTCAAACTATTCTATACCGATATTAACAGTATAATCATTAACAATGGCTTCTTTTCAAACAGTTTTAACATCGAACGAGGGGTTCGACAAGGATGTCCACTCTCATCATCGCTATTTATTATTTGCATCGAGTATTTATCACATCACATCAATTCAAATAAACACATAAAAGGCATATCACTAGAACCTGATGAAGATATCAAACAGTCCCTATTTGCTGACGATGCAACTTATTTTTTAAACGACAATTACGATTCCTTCCATAACCTAATAGAGTCACTAACCCTTTACGGAATGACATCGGGTCTTAAACCAAACAAAAGTAAATGCACTGTGTTACGAGTAGGTAAATTAAAACAAAGTAATATCCTATATAAAAAATAAAAGAAATTTAATTGGACATCCGATGAAGCCACAACGTTAGGAATTACTTTCACAAATAATGAAAAAGATACAGTTCTTAAAAACATACTACCTAAATTACAGAATTGTAAAAACTGCTTAAAATCATGGCATCACCCTTAACTTACACTAATCGGAAAAAACACAGTATTGAAAACGTTTGCACTTCCTAAATTAATTTATGTATTAACAGTTCTCCCAAATCCACCAAAGATTATTATTAATGATATAAAATCAGCAGTGTTTAATTTCATATGGGACGGTTAGCCTGATAAAATAAAACGAAATCAGTTAATTCAATCTGTATAAAATGGAGGTATCCAATTAACGAACATTGACTCTTTCTTGAATGCAATCAAATGCAGCTGGGTTAAAAGATACCTAGATAATACCAATATGAGTAAATGGAAATTATTTTACCAGAAAATCCTAAAAAAATATGGTGATTCCTTACTCTTTGAATGTAACAAAGAAAGAAATTTTGATGTTCTGGCATTGATAGAAAAAAAAGAACTTTTTGAATTTTTTTTTATTTGCGTGCCTGACATGGTCATTATGCATTTATAATGTGTGTAGTAACTTGCACAACTCGTGAACTACCTGAAAAGATAGAAATTTTGCTATTTTGGCATTGATAGAAAAAAGTCATTTTTGAACTATTTATATTTGTATGCCTGACATGGTCATTTTACATTGATAATGTGTGTAGTAAATAGCACAACTCTTGAACAACCTGAAAAGATAGAAATTTTGCTGTTTTGGCCTGGATAGAAAAAAAGTCATTTTTGAACTTTTTTTTATTTGCATGCCTGAAAATGGTCATAACACATTATAATGTGTGTAGTAACTTGCTGAACTCTAAAACAACTTAAAAATAAACAAATTTTGCTGATTTGGCATTGATAAAAAAAGGCATTTTTTATTTTTTTTTATTTGCATGCCTAACATGGTCATTTTACATTTATTATGTTTGTAGAAACTAGCACAACTCTTGAACAACCTCAAAAGATAGAAATTTTGCTGTTTTAGCATTGATAGAAAAAATACATTTTGAACTTTTTTTATTTGCATGCCTGAAAATGGTTATAACAAATTTATAATGTGTATAGTAACTAGCACATCTCTAAAGCAACTTAAAAATAAAGAAATTTTGCTGTTTTGGCATTGATAGAAAAAATTCATTTTTAAACTTTTTTTATTTGCATTATATACATTTTTGGCATTGACAGAAAAAATGTCATTTTTGAACTTTTTGTATTTGCATGCCTGTCATGGTCATAACAAATTTGTAATGTGTGTAGTAACTTGTTGAACTCAAAAACAACTAGAAAATAAAGAAATTTTGATGTTCTGGCATTGATAGAAAAAAAGTCATTTTTGAACTTTTTTGTTATTTGCATTACACACATGGTCATTATACATGTATAATATGTGTAGTAACTAGCACAACTCTTGAACAACCCGAAAAGATAGAAATTTTGCTGTTTTGGCATTGAAAGAAAAAAGTTATTTTTGAACTTTTTTTTATTTCCATGCCTGACATGGTCATAACAAATTTATAATGTGTGTAGTAACTTGCTGAACTCAACAACAACTTGAAAAGAAAGAAATTTTGCTGTTTTGGCATTGATAGAAAAACTGTAATTTCTGAACTTTTTTATTTGCGTGCCTGACATTGTCATTATACATTTATTATGTGTGTAAGTAACAAGCACAACTCTAAAACAACTTGAGAAGAAAGAAATTTTGCTGTTTTGGCATTGATAGAAAAAAGTCATTTTTGAACTTTTTTTATTTGCATGCCTGACATGGTCATAACAAATTTTTAATGTGTGTAGTAACTTGCTGAACTCTTGAACAACCTGAAAAGATAGAAATTTTGCTTGTTTGGCCTTGATAGAAAAAAAGACATTTTTGAACTTTTTTTTATTTGCATGCCTGAAAATGGTCATAACAAATTTATAATGTGTATTAACTTGCTGAACTCTAAAACAAATAAAGAAATTTTGCTGATTTGGCATTGATAAGAAAAAAGTCATTTTTGAACTTTTTTTTATTTGCATGCCTGACATGGTCATAACAAATTTATAATGTGTGTAGTAACAAGCACAACTCTTGAACAACCTGAAAAGGTAGAAATTTTGCTGTTTTGGCCTTGATAGGAAAAAAGTCATTTTTGAACCTTTTTTTATTTGCCTGTCTGAAATGGTCATAACAAATTTATAATGTGTGTAAGTAACTAGCACAACTCTAAAACAACTAAAGAAAAAAGAAATTTCGATGTTTTGTCATTGATAGCAAAAAAAGTAATTTTTGAACTTTCTTTATTTGCATTACTGACATGGTCAAAACAAATTTATAATATGTGTAGTAACTAGCACAACTCTTGAACAACCTGAAAAGATAGATATTTTGATGTGTAGGCATTGATAGAAAAAAATCATTTTTGAGCTTTTTTTTATTTGCATGCCTGACATGGTCATTTTACATTTATAATGTGTGTAGAAACTAGCACAACTCTTGAAAAACCTGATAATATAGCAATTTTGCTGTTTTGGCATTCATATTAAAAAAAGTCATTTTTGAACTTTTTTTATTTGCATGCCTGACAATGGTCAAAACAATTTTTTTGTGTGTGTAGAAACTAGCACAACTCTTGAACAACCTGAAAAGATAAAAATTTTGCTGTTGTGGCATTGATAGCAAAAAAAGTCATTTTTGAACTTTTTGTTATTTGCATGCCTGACATGGTAATTATACATTTATAATGTGTGTAATAATATCCCAACTCTTGAACAACATAAAAAGAAACAAATATTGATGTTTTGATATTGATAGAAAAAAAGTCAGTTTTGAACTTTTTTTTATTTGCATGCCTGACATGGTCATTATACATGTATTATATTTGAAGTTACTAGCACAAGTCTTGAACAACATGAAAAGATTGAAATTTTGCTGTTTTGGCATTGTTACAAAAAAGTTATTTTTGAACTTTTTTTTAATTTGCATGCCTGACATGATCATAACAAATTTATAATGTGTGTAGTAACTAGCATATCTCTAAATCAACTTAAAAATAAAGAAATTTTGATGTTTTGGCATTGATAGAAGAAGTCATTTTTGAACTTTTTTTTATTTGCATGCCTGACACGGTCATTATACATTTATAATGTGTGTAGTAACTAGCACAACTCTTGCACAATCTGAAAAGATAGAAATTTTGCAATTTTGGCATGGATAGAAAAAAAGTCATTTTTGAATTTTTTTAATTTGCATGTCTGACATTTTCATTTTACATTTATTATGTGTGAAGAAACTAGCACAACCCTTGAACAACCTCAAAAGATAGAAATTTAGCTGTTTTAGCATTGATAGAAAAGTCATTTTTGAACTTTTTTTATTTGCATGCCTGACATGGTCATTATACATTTATTATGTGTGTATTAACTAGCACAACTCTTCAACAACCTGAAAAGATAGAAATTTTGCTGTTTTGGCCTTGATAGAAATAAAGTTATTTTGAACTTTTTTTATTTGCATGCCTGAAATGGTCATAACAAATTTAACTAGCACATCTCTAAAACAACTTAAAAATAAAGAAATTTTGCTGACTTGTCATTGATAGAGAAAATGGCATTTTTTATTTATTTTTTATTTGCATTATACATATAGTCATTATACATGTATTATGTGTGTAGTAACTAGCTGAACTAAAAAAAAATTGAAAAGAATTTTTTTTCGATATTTTGTCATTGATAGAAAAAAGTCATTTTTGAACTTTTTGTATTTACGTGCCTAACAGGGTCATAACAAATTTATAAGGTGTGTAGTTACAAGCACAACTCTAAAACAACTTGAAAAAAAAGAAATTTTGATGTTTTGACATGGATAGAAAAAAGTCATTTTTGAACTTGTTTATTTGCATGCCTGACACGGTCGTTATACATTTATAACGTATATAGTATCTAGCACAACTTTTGAACAACCTGAAAAGATAGAAATTTTGTTGTTTTGGCATTGATAGAAAAAAGTCGTTTTTGAACTTTTTTATTTGCATGCCTGACGTGGTCATTTTACATTAAAAATGTGTGTAAATAACTAGCACAACTCTAAAACAGCTTGAGAAGAAAGAAATATCAATGCTCTGTCATTGATAGCAAAAAGTCATTTTTGAACTTTTTTTTATTTGCATGCCTGACAATGGTCATGACAAATTTATAATTTGTGTAGTAACTAGCACAACTCTTGAACAACCTGAAAAGATAGAAATTTTGCTGTTTTGGCCTTGATAAGAAAAAAGTCATTCTTGAACTTTTGTTTATTTGCATGCCTGACATGGTCATTATTACATTAAAAATGTGTGTAAGTAACTAGCACAACTCTAAAACAACTTGAGAAGCAAGAAATTTCGATGTTTTGTCATTGATAGAAAAAAAAGTCATTTTTGAACTTTTTTTTATTTGCATGCCTGACATGGTCATTATACATTTATATTGTGTGTAGTAACTAGCACAACTCTTGAACAACCTGAAAAGATAGAAATTTGCTATTTTGGCATTGATAGAAAAAAAGTCATTTTTGAACTTTTTTTATTTGCATGCCTGACATGGTAATTACACATTTATAATGTGTGTAGTAAATAGCCCAACTCTTGAACAACATAAAAAGAAACAAATTTTGATGTTTTGGCATTGATAGAAAAAAGTCATTTTTGAACTTTCTTTTATTTGCTTGCCTGACGTGGTCATTATACATGTATTATAAGTGAAGTAACAAGCACAAGTCTTGAACAACATGAAAAGATTGAAATTTTGCTGTTTAGCATTGACAGAAAAAAAGTCATTTTTGAACTTTTTTTATTTGCATGCCTGACAATCGTTATAACAAATTTACTAATGTGTGTAGTAACTAGCACAACTCTTGAACAATCTGAAAAGATAGACATTTTGCTGTTTTGGCATTGATAGAAAAAAGTCATGTTTGAACTTTTTTATTTGCATGCCTAACATGGTCATAATAAATTTATAATGTGTGTATTAACTTACACATCTCTAAAACAACTTAAAAAGAAATTTTCATGTTTTGGCAATGACAGAAAAAAGGTCATTTTTGAAAAAAAAATATTGCATGGTCATTATACATTTACAATGTGTGTAGTAACTAGCATAATCTTGAACAGCCTGAAAAGATAGAAATTTTGCTGTTTTGGCATTGATAGAGAAAAAGTCATTTTTGAACTTTTTTTATTTGCATGCCTGACATGGTAATAACACACATATAATGTGTGTTATTAATAGCCCAACTCTTGAACAACATAATAAGAAACAAGTATTGATGTTTTGGCATTGATAGAAAAAAGTCATTTTTGAACATTTTTTATTTGCATGCCTGACATGGTAATTACACATTTATATTGTGTGTAGTAAATAGTCCAACTCTTGAACAACATATAAAGAAACAAATTTTGCTCTTTTGGAATTGATAAAAAAAGTCATTTTTGAACTATTTTTTTATTTGCACGCCTGACATGGTCATTATACATGTATAATGTGTGTAGCTACTAGAACAGGACTTGAACAACATGAAAAGATTGAAATTTTGCTGTTTTGGCAATGATAGAAAAAAAGTCATTTTTGAACTTTTTTTTATTTGCATGCCAGACATGGTCATTACAAAATTATAATGTGTTTAGTATCTTGCTGAACTAAAGAACAACTTGAAAAGAAAGAAATTTTGATGTTTTGGCATTAATAGAAAAAAAGTCATTTTTGAACTTTTTTTTATTTACATGCTCGACATGGTCATAACAAATTTATAATGTGTTTAGTAACTAGCACAACTCTAAAACAACATATAAAGAGACAAATTTTGCTGTTTTGGCATTAATAGAAAAAGTCATTTTTTATTTTTTTTTATTTGCATGCCTGACTCGGTCATTATACATGTATTATGTGTGTAGTAACTAGCACAAGTCTTGAACATCATGAAAAGATTGAAATTTTGCTGTTTTGGCATTGATAGAAAAAAGTCATTTAAGAAAGTTTTTATTTGCATGTTCAAAACAAATTTATAATGTGTTAAGTAACTTGCTGATCTCAAAAACAACTTGAAATAAAGAAATATTGATGATTTGGCATTGATAGAAAAAAAGTCATTTTTGAACTTTTTTTATTTGCATTATACACATGGTCATTATACATTTATGATGTGTGTAGTAACTAGCACAACCCTTTTAAGCAACATAAAAAGAAACAAATTTTGCTGCTTTGGCATTGATTGAAAAAAGTCATTTTTGAACTTTTTTATATTTGCATGCCTGACATGGTCATTATACACATATAATGTGATTAGTAACTAGCACAGCTCTTGAACAACCTGAAAAGATAGAAATTTTACTGTTTTGGCATTGATAGAAAAAAAGTAATTTTTAATGTGTGTAGTAACTAGCACAACTCTAAAACGACTTTAAAAAAGAAAGAAATTAAGCTGTTCTGGCATTGATAGAAAAAAAGTCATTTTTGAACTTTTTGTCTTTGCATTATACACATGGTCATTATACATTTATAATGTGTGTAGTAACTAGCACAACCCTTTTAACAACATAAAAAGAAACAAATTTTGCTGTTTTGGCATTGATTGAAAAAAGTCATTTTTGAACTTTTTATGCCCCCCTTCGAAGAAGAGGGGGTATATTGCTTTGCTCATGTTGGTCTGTCGGTCGGTCTGTCGGTCGGTCTGTCGGTCGGTCCGTCCACCAGGTGGTTGTCAGACGATAACTCAAGAACGCTTGGGCCTAGGATCATGAAACTACATAGGTACATTGATCATGACTTGCAGATGACCCCTATTGATTTTGAGGTCACTAGGTCAAAGGTCAAGGTCACGGTGACCAGAAATAGTAAAATGGTTTTTGAATGATAACTCAAGAACGCATACGCCTAGGATCATTAAACTGCATGGGTAGATTGATCATGACTCGCAGATGACCCCTATTGATTTTGAGGTCACTAGGTCAAAGGTCAAGGTCACGGTGACCCGAAATAGTAAAGGTTTTCCGGATGATAACTCAAGAACGCATACGCCTAGGATCATGAAACTTCATAGGTAGATTGATCATGACTCGCAGATGACCCCTATAGATTTTGAGGTCACTAGGTCAAAGGTCAAGGTCACGGTGACCCAAATAGTAAAATGGTTTTCGGATGATAACTCAAGAACGCATACGCCTAGGATCATGAAACTTCATAGGTAGATTGATCATGACTTGCAGATGACCCCTATTGATTTTGAGGTCACAAGGTCAAAGGTCAAGTTCACGGTGATCGGAAATAGTAAAATGATTTTCGGATTATAACTCAAGAACGGTTTTGCCTAGGATCATGACACTTCATAGGTACATTGATCGTGACTCGCAGATGACCCCTATTGATTTTCAGGTCACTAGGTCAAAGGTCAAGGTCACAGTGACAAAAATCGTATTCATACAATGGCTGCCACTACAACGGACAGCCCATATGGGGGCCATGCATGTTTTACAAACAGCCCTTGTTTATATTTGCATGCCTGACATGGTCATTATACACATATAATGTGATTAGTAACTAGCAAAACTCTTGAACAACCTGAAAAGATAGAAATTTTACTGTTTTGGCATTGATAGAAAAAAGTCATTTTAATGTGTGTAGTAACTAGCACAACTCTAAAACGACTTTTAAAAAGAAAGAAATTAAGCTGTTCTGGCATTGATAGAAAAAAAGTAATTTTTGAACTTGTGTTTATTTGCATGCTTGACATGGTCATAAAAATTTATATTGTGTGTAGTAACTTGCTGAACTCAAAAACAACTTGATAAGAAAGACATTTTGATGTTTTGGCATTGATAGAAAAAAAGTCATTTTTGAACTTATTTTATTTGCATGCCTGACATAGTCATTATACATTTATAATGTGTGTTAGTAACTAGCATAACTCTAAAACAACTTGAGAAGAAAGAAATTTCGATATTTTTGCATTGATAGAAAAAAAGTCATTATACATTTATAATGTGTGTAGTAATCTTGAACACATAATCTTGAACAGCCTGAAAAGATAGAAAGTTTGCTGTTTTGGCATTGATAGAGAAAAAGTCAGTTTTAACTCTTTTTATTTGCATGCCTGACATGGTCATTATACATTTATAATGTGTGTAGAAACTAGCACAACTCTTTAAAACCTGCAAAAGATAGAAATTTTGCTGTTTTAGCATTGATAAAAAAAAGTCATTTATAAACTTTTTTTATTGCATGCCTGACATGGTTATTATATATGTATTATGTGTGTAGTAACTAGCACAAGTCTTGAACAACATGAAAAGATTGAAATTTTGCTGTTTTGGCATTGATAGGAAAAAAGTCATTTTTGAACTTTTTTTATTTGCATGCCTGACATGGTCATAACAAATTTATAATGTGTGTAAGTAACTAGCACAACTCTAAAACAAATTGAGAACAAAGAAATTTCGATGTTTTGTCATTGATAGAAAAAAAGTCATTTTTGAACTTTAATTCATTTGCATGCCTGACATTGTCATTTTAAATTTATAATTTGTGTAGAAACTAGCACAACTCTTGAACAACCCGAAAAGATAGAAATTTTGCTGTTTTGGCCTTGATAAGAAAACAGTCATTTTTGAACTTTTGTTTATTTGCATGCCTGGCATGGTCATAACAAATTTATAATGTGTGTTGTAACTTGCTGAACTCAAAAACAACTTGAAAAGAAAGATATTTTGATTTTTTGGATTTGAGAGATAAAAGTCGTATTTGAGCTTTTTTTTATTGCATGCCTGACATGGTCATTTTACATTTATAATGTGTGTAGAAACTAGCACAACCAGAAAATATAGCAATTTAGCTGTTTTGGCATTGATAGCAAAAAAGTCATTTTTGAACTTTTTTTATTTGCAAAACAAATTTATATTGTGTGAATTAACTAGCTTAACACTTGAACTACCTGAAAAGATAGAAATTTTGCTGTTTTTGGCTTTGATAGGAAAAGTCATTTTTGAACTTTTTTTATTTGCATGCCTGACATGGTCAAAACAAATTTATAATGTGTATAGTAACTTGCACATCTCTAAAACAACTTAAAAAGAAAGAAATTTTGCTGTTTTGGCATTGATAGAGAAAAAGTCACTTTTAAACTTTTTTTATTTGCATGCCTGACATGGTAATGGCAAATTGATAATGTGTGTAGTAACCAGCACAACTCTAAAACAATTTAAAAAGAAAGACATTTTGATGTTTTGGCATTTATAGAAAAAAAGTCATTTTTAAACTTTTTTTATTTTCATGCCTGACATGGTCATTTTACATTTATAATGTGTGTAGTAACTAGCATAACTCTTGAACAACCTGAAAAGATAGAAATTTTGCTATTTTGGCATTGATAGAAAAAAATCGTTTATGAACTTTTTTTATTTGCATGCCTGACATGGTCATAACAAATATATAATTTGTGTAGCAACTAGCACATCTCTAAAACAATTTAAAGAGAAAGAAATTTAGCTGTTTTGGCATTGATAGAAAAAAAGGCATTTTTGAACTTTTTTTTATTTGCATGCCTGACATGGTAATTACACATTTATAATGTGTGTAGTAAATAGCCCAACTCTTTGAACAACATGAAAAGATTGAAATTTTGCTGTTTTGGCATAAATAGAATTTTTTTTAATTTTTTTATTTGCACGCCTGACATGGTCATAACAAATTTATAATGTGTTTAGTAACTTGCTGAACTCGAAAACAACTTGAAAAGAACGAAATTTTGATGATTTGGCATTGATAGAAAATATGTCATTTTTGAACTTTTTTTATTTGCATTATACACATGGTCATTATAAAAGTCATTTTTGAACTTTTTTTATTTGCATGCCTTACATGGTCATTATACATTTAGTATGTGTGTACTAACTAGCACAAGTCTTTAAAAACACGAAAGCATAGAAATTTTGCTGTTTTGGCATTGTTAGAAAAAAGTCATTTTTGAACTTTTTTTACTTCCATGCCTGACATGGTCATAACACATTAATAATGTGTGTAGTAACTTTCTGAACTCGAAAACAACTTGAAAAGAAAGAAATTTTGATGATTTGGCATTGACAGAAAATAAGTCAATTTTGAACTTTTTTGTTATTTGCATTATACACATGGTCATTAAACATTTATTATGTGTGTAGTAACTAGCACAACTCTTGAACAACCTGAAAAGATAGAAATTTTGCTGTTTTGGCATTGATAGAAAAAAGTCATTTTTGAACTTTTTTATTTTAGCATGCCTGACATGGTCATTATACATTTATAATGTGTGTAAGTAACTACTACAACTCTAAAACAACTTAAAAAGAAAGAAATTTCGATATTTTGTGATTGATAGAAAAAAAGTAATTTTTGAACTTGTTTTTATTTGCATGCCTGACATGATCATAGTGCATTTATGTGTAGTAACTAGCACAACTCGTAAACAACCTCAAAAGATAATTTTTTTGCTGTTTTGGCATTGATAGAAAAAAGGCATTTTTGAACTTCTTTTATTTGCATGCCTGACATGGTCATAACGAATTTATAATACCGGTATGTGTAGTAACTAACACAACTCGTGAACAACATGAAAAGATAGAAATTTTGCTGTTTTGGCATTGATAGAAAAAAGTCAGTTTTGAACTTTTTTTTATTTGCATGCCTGACATGGTAATTATTCATTTATTATGTGTGGACTAACTAGCACAAGTCTTTAAAAACACGAAAACATAGAAATTTTGCTGTTTTGGCATTATTTTATTTGTTTATTGCATGCCTGACATGGTCATAATAATGTGTAGTAACTCGCTCAACTCTAAAACAATTTGAAAAGAAAGAAATTTCGATGTTTTGGCATTGATAGAAAAAAGTCATTTTTGAACTCTTTTTTTTGCATTATACATATGGTCATAATACATTTATAATGTGTGTAGTAACTAGCACAACTCTTGAACAACCTGAAAAGATAGAACTTTGCTAGTTTGGCATTGATAGAAATAAAGTCATTTTTGAACTTTTTTTATTTGCATGCCTGACATGGTCATAACAAATTTATAATTTTTTTAGTAACTTGCACATCTCCAAAACAACTTAAAAAGAAAGAAATTTTGCTGTTTTGGCATTGATAGAGAAAAAGTCATTTTTGAACTTTTTTTTATTTGCATGCCTGACATCGACATTATACATTTATAATGTGTACTAACTAGCACAACTCTTGAACAACCTGAAAAGATAGAAATTTTGCTATTTTGGCATTGATAGAAAAAAAGTAACTTTTGAACTTTTTTTGATTTGCATGCCTGACATGGTCATAAAAAATTTATACTGTGTGTAAGTAACTTGCTGAACTAAAAAACAACTTGAAAAGAAAGAAATTTTGATGTTTTGGCATTGATAGAACCAAAGTCATTTTTGAACTTTTTTTATTTGCATTATACACATGGCTTTTATACAATTATAATGTGTACACGTACTAACGAGCACAACTCTTGAACAACCTGAAAAGATAGACATTTTGCTGTTTTGGCATTGATAGAAAAAGTCATTTTTGAACTTTTTTTTATTTGCACGCCTGACATGGTCATTACCGTTGTACTCATCGCTTGAAACACATCTTTTCACCGTTGCAGATACGCAAATAAACAAAGTTCAAAAATTGAAAATTTGTAAAATTTAAAAGTTTAAATTTTTCAAATTTGCAATTTTTGAACATTGTTTATTTGCGTATCTGGAACGGTGAAAACGTGTGTTTTAAGCGATGAGTACAACGGTAAGAACAGTTTGATAAGATTCATGCTTTGCTGTTTTCACATCATTATATCATCACAAAGTAACGAAGTTCAAATTTTACCAATTTGCAATTTTTGAACTTTGTTTATTTGCGTATCTTGAACTGTGAAAACATGTGTTTCAAGCGATGAGTAACAACGGTAAGAACAGTTTGAAAAGATTCACGTTTTGCTGTTTTCGCATCATAATATCATCAAAAATAAGCTATGTTTAAATTTTACAAATTTGCAATTTTTGAACTTTCTTTATTTGCGTATATAGAGCGGTGATAACATGTGTTTCAAGCGATGAATACAACGGTAAGAACAGTTTAAAAAGATTCATGCTTTGCTGTTTTCGCATCATAATGTCATAAAAAAGAAGCTAAGTTCAAATTTTACAAATTTGCAATTTTTGAACTTTGTTTATTTGCGTATCTGGAACTGTGAAAACATGTGTTTCAAGCGATGAGTACAACGGTAAGAACAGTTTGATAAGATTTATGCTTTGCTGTTTTCGCATCATTATATCATCAAAAAGAAGCTAAGTTCAAATTTTTCAAATTTGAAATTTTTGAACTTTGTTTATTTGCGTATCTGGAACGGTGAAAACATGTGTTTCAAGCGATGAGTACAACGGTAAGAACAGTTTGAAAAGATTCACGCTTTTGAACTTAGCTTCTTTTTGCCCATGTATTCTTGGTCAATGGCCATTAGTTGGTCAATGACCACATTTCGACCACTTTTCGCCCCAGCTTTTTGGTCAATCCCATCACAGAGTATATAAGGAGCCGATTTTTTGCTCCGAGTCAGTCTCACTCAGTGTTTTTCTATTAGAAACCACCTCCAAGTCATTTAAAAACAGAAATAACTTAAAATTCTTTCGAGTACGTGGTTTTGAATGTTATAAGTTTTAAATGGTTGTTATCATAATACTTAAGAGTTTTACTAACAGTCAAGCATAAAAAAGTAACTATTTTAAACGTAATCTGCATGTATAATATTTATGCATTTGTGTGAAATGATCTGTCTTTGAACAGTTGAATATATTGAATATTTTTAATATCGCTATATTGGAGAGAATAAGTGTCTGTTTAAAAGGATCAGTGTAAATAATACGCATAATTTGTTAGCCAGTGGGTGCCTGCAAACGTATGATATTGCCTTTAAAATATAATGTTTGAACACAAGATGAACGAAAATAACGAATAAATATGCAGTTTGAAAATGTTCATTGTCTTAAAGTTATTTTATTAACAACCCAGAATTTACTAAGCCGTTATCTGTACAGTAACACTCATATAGATCTACACAATCAGTAGAACGCTACAGTCTAAGAGGTAGAAAACTTCATGGCTGCCATAGACATGTCCATTGTTGAACATTTTCTTGAAATGTTATTTATGGTGGAATGTGACATCTTGTTCATGCCTTTAGCTGCAGGGTGATAAATGGTCGTTTTGACATGATCTATATTAATTGATGTTACTATTTCCGGATTTGCCGTGCTAGTAAATTCTTTGCCGTTATCCGAAATTATCCTGATTGGAAAATAATGCCGACATTAATTAAAAAGTGTACAATGCTGTAAGATGATTTATCAGATGATCGAAATGCTTTTACGTACCTGGAGTATTGGTCTACAAAACATATTATATATATATATGACCACACAGTGTTTCAGGATACGGATCACTTACATTTATTGATACTTCTGTTTACAAACGAAAATGGCGGTATAGAGTATCGGCTGAGATTTGAGCCTTAATCGCTTTTAAATGTTATACTTTGACAGATGATGCACGTTGGTACTTGATTATAGAATTATTCTAATATTTTGGGCCAGTTATATTTCTGCTTAACAGTATAAAACAAGAAACCGTCGGGGCCGGGTGATGCTCCCCAAAGGTTTTTTATCACAATATTGCACTATATATTCAGATAAAAGAAAACGTCTTGAGGGGCATAACTTTGGAAAAAATAATACGATTGATGGTTTGGCAACTTAAAAATTTCAAAGGGCCATAACTCTCTAAATAAATCATCTAACCAAAACCCACAAATAACATGCGCATCTCCACAAGGTAGTAAAGCTTCCCATAAAGATTCATTGTATTCCAGTCAGTAGTTGGGGAGAAATAGCCCGGACAAGAATTGCACTATATGTACAGTTTATAGAAAATTTCAAAGGGCCATAACTCTGTGAAAAATCATCCGACCAAAACCGGCTGATAATATGCACATCTCCTCTTGGTATTGAAGCTTCCCATACAGTTTCATTAAATTCCCGTAATAAGTTGCTGAGAAATAGCTCGGACAAGAATTGCACTATATGTACAATGGAAAATTTCAAAGGGCCATAACTCTGTGAAAATCATCCGACGAGAACCGGCTGATAATATGCACATCTCTTCTTGGTAGTGAAGCTCCCATAAAGTTTAATTGAATTCCGGTCATTAATTGCTGAGAAATAGCCCGGACAAGAATTGCACTATATGTACAGTTAATGGAAAATTTCAGAGGGCCATAACTCTGTGAAAAATCATCCGACCAGAACCCGCTGATAATATGCACATTTTCTCTTGGTAGTGAAGCTTCCCATAAAGTTGTATTGAATTCCGGTCATCAGTTGCTGAGAAATATCCCGGACAAGAATTGCACTATATGTACAGTTAATAGAAAATTTCAAAGGGCCATAACTCTGTGAAAAATCATCCGACCAGAACCCGCTGATAATATGCACATTTCCTCTTGGTAGTGAAGCTTCCCATACAGTTTCATTGAATTCCGGTCATTAGTTGCTGAGAAATAGCCCGGAAAAAAAATTGTGCACGGGCGGACACACGGACGGACGAACGAAGCGGCAACTATATGCTCCCCCCCCCAAAAAAAAAAAAAAATTGGGGGGAGCATAAAAAGAAAACTGGACTACCCGTTGTCAACATGATATTATTTGATTGTTGGGGTACACATAGCCTGAGTGAAGGTTCGTCTTCTACATTTGAAATGAAGTACAATATATCATCAACTATAAGAAATGTGGCTTCCGCATTTTTATTTGGTTTTCCTAAACGTAATTAACTTTAAACATGTACTTTTCTAAGGTGTTGATTCCGGAAGGGATTGTATAATGTTTATCCTTCATATATCCATTTCTTCGTGATCATCTGTGATATTTTTTATTTTAGTGTTCGGGTGTCAACTAAGGAAGTCAGCAAAATATTCTTAAAAATATTCTCTTTTTTTCCTGATAGATATTCAATTTTATAGTTGTAACCCGCTATAATGAGTGCCCATAATTGTATCATTTTGTTTTGCATTGAAGACTCAAGTAGGTATTTTAGTGGTTTATGATCTGTCCGAATGATAAACACAGCATTGTGTAAGAAGTGGTGTAATTTTAAACTATAACATATGCTGTAGCATTCTTTCTCTATTGTAGTGTATTTGCACTGTGTAAGACTTAATCTGTGTGACATGCAATATATTGTTTTTTCGCCTGCCAAATCCCCAATTTCGTTATCTTGACACCTCTGTGTCAAACAGGCACCTACGCATTTATCCGATGCATCGGTATATAGTATGTAAGGCTCGTTCGGGTCAGGGTAAGATAAATATTTGAGTTAGTGAATCTTTTAATTGTGTGACATTGTTTTGACCAGACTAATGGGACAATCTTTTATTTTTGAGGGTAATGAGTGGTTCGACCATATCAGAGTATGAGGGGCAAAAATCTCCTGTAAAACCCGGCTGCGCCTAAAACGGATCTAACATCACGTACGCATTGCGGTCCAGGGAATCGTCTAATGGCTTAAACTTTTATTGGATCTGGCCCGATACCATTTGTATTTTATTCGAAGAAATATGTGCAAAGTCTGAACTGCTTTTTAGAGTGCAATTTTGCCAGAGTTGGTTGGCAGGGTTTACACAACCCTGCAACATGACACTGTTTCTGTACCAATTAATACAGTAAGATCCCCACTCAAGGACACACAGACTTATCAAATCCAGATTCATGACAAGTTATTCTGCATATGCATCCAAGTGGAGTTTGGTCGAATGATTGGCTGTGACAATTGCACATGTGACATTGACTGGTTCCATTATGGGTGTGTTAACATTGAATCTGCCCCAAAAAAGAGAGAGGTACTGCCCTCTTTGTCGACAGTTACCAATGTTTAAGCGTCGGCGTGTCATGCAGGATTAGTTGAGTGTTATTAAAAGTCCATTAATGTACATAAATGTAACAACTAGTATCGGAATAAATATAAAAATTCACTAATCTTTCATTTTTGAAAATCTCCAATGTCAAAGTTTCATATCTTGTTGCTTGGTTTGTCAAATTTCATGAATTGTTTCATTGATACATTTTAAATTGCAACTAATTAAATGTAGATTTGTATTCATTTAAATGTTAGATTGTGTTATGGTTGTTGTTGTTACAGTTTATGGCGGGTAAATAAAATAAAATATATTGAATGAAAGTTTATTGTTTAAGTTTTGAGAGTATTGACTGAATGAACAAAAACGTTTTTTTCAACAGGCTTTATTGCTTCTCATTAATGAACACATAAAACATTATAATATAGTAATACAAGGAAAAAAACAAACAAACATAAGGATTAGCTCACTATAGTATGTTTAACATATGTTTGTAATACCAACATAAATATAAAAAATGGAGGGTTTCTAAACTGATCTTGTATGATTATGAATTCATGTTTTATGAATTATACATGTATATAATCTAAAATCAAATTCAGTGAGTATTTTTATTTTAATGCCAAAAAATGACCACATACAACACAAACACCATTACAATAAATGAAAACTTAGCGAATACGTAGTCTTAAATTGGCTACAAAACAAAATCAGTCAAAATCGACGATAGATTCATTTAAATTAACTAAAGCACGACAAACGTGAGAAATTTTGTCGATCATAGTGTAGTTGTTTTCATCTTTAAACATTAAAAATCTTATTGGTACTGTGCCATTTAAGAAAGTGTATTTTTGACGTACAGTTCAAATGACTCTCTCCACATGAATCTTTACATTTTCCAACTTCCGTGTTGATTCAAGGTCAGCAGCCGTAAGCTGATTTCGACCTGTAGTAAATGCTGGTATATTGACGCTCCTTGCAAGTGAGCCAACACTGGCACTTATGTCGAAACCTCTGTCGGCTAAAATGAGGTCACCGAGGAGAATATTGTTGAGGTAGCCGCAGTGTTCCGCAGTGTTCCGTTATAAACATGTCGCTGGTTCTTCCACCCCAGGCTTTGAAATGAAGGACACTGTTCCCTGCGGTGTTATTCTTATTCGAAATTTTACAGTATGGTTATGTTTACAAGCACTAAAACATTCTGCTGCAGCTTCCGATTTTGATGGTTTTTCTACAAAAACATCAAAACAGTCGATGATCGAGACAAATTTACGCCCGAAATGTTTACTGAACTGCATTGGCATTGTCGTTTGAACTGTTTCGCGTTGTGACCAGTATACCATTGGATGACATTTGTAATAAATCACATCTATCACACTTAAAAAATGCGGAAAAATGTTGACTGCGAAACCCCAAATTCATACGCCAGGATCATTACTGACAAAATCAGTCTTAACCAAATGAGTGTCAAAGAAAATGTTCTAAATTGACTGAGAACAAGTGATGATGGTAGAAAAGTTTACAGGTACTGGAACAAAAACGTCAACATTTCATAACATGACAACCCTGTCAAATGTTTTACTTTTTCATTATTGCCTCAAAGTCCTTTTCTGAATGTTTATCAGACAACTTCAGATGCTGGATTTCGGCACGAAGTGCACTGATCTCACACCCCATACCCTGCAGACACTGGTTGTTAACGTCTGTCTGTGTTCGATGCATTGTTCGACTCAGAAATATCGACAAGTACATCCGGATGGGCTGAAATATTTATTAGATATCTAAATATCTACTGGTTTTAGTACACAGAGCATATTTTGCAAATGATTGACTGAAAAATGTGCAATAATTGATTAACAGGAATACAAAGTTGAAAATAAATGACATGCGATACGTGAATGGCATAAATATATTTCATGTTAGTCCAAAACTACAATTTAAAAAAAAATGTAATGCATGTTAAGAAATATTACCAAGACTTGCAAACTGTGACAAGTGAAGTCTTGTCTATGAATGTTCCATGCGTTGTAGCGCGATATTGCAGGTGTCATATGTAGAAACCATCACAGATGGTGGAGTTTGGAAGAATCTGAGATTTAGGGATGGAGCCCAATCAGAATTCAGCCTACCATACATGTCTGCCTTCTTTCCTGAACACATGCAATGAAGACACTCATTAAAACACATTAACTAAATACTTTACACTTAGAGCTATATGAATAACAATAAAATACATATTCTTATACGTTTGTCCAGTCATTATCGATTGTACTATTACGTGAAGAGAACAACACAAAAACTAATGAAGTCATGTTCGCGGGTTGTAATTTCAAATAGGTTAGCTTATAATTTATTTTACCATATATACTTAGAAACTTGTGTAATAAAAGCTTTATAATTACCCTTGACAAAATTTGCTGACCGAGTTTTGCCAACAATTCTCGTCTACGATCCGCTGATCCCCATCTTCTCTCTGATTCTTGATTATCGCAGGTATTTTGTAATAATGCAGATCCTCTTCACGGTCCTTACGGTTTGAACATCCAATAATAGAACACTTAATCACCATTTTGTCGTATTCAATGCACCGATAATGATCAAATGACAGCTCTTTGTGTTCGACAAATGAACCGTAAACTGTTCAGTGCACCTGTGCCTCCAATGGCCGCCGTGGGAATATAACGCAACGCGAAATGCATCTATTATAAATCCAAGATATTTTGTGAGTTTGCTCAATAATTGACATTTTGACAATCGAGACGCTCTAGTACAGTATTTATGTATTGTCCTCGGTGGTAATGAAAAGGCCATAGACCGGACGGACTCGTATGACTTGAAGGAAAGAACAAACACAATATTGTTGATTGAAAACGGGCATTTATTATAAAATGCCATAAAAAAGATAAAAATAGAACAGACTCTTTCCAGAAAGGCATAATGGGTGGTAAAAACACGCCACACGTATATACACATACAAAAACATGAATTTGAATGTGATGACGGCGGGAAAAACACGCCCAAAATAAGTATAAAAGAAAAATATTTGATGCGTATAACAGTAAAATAAGAAACAAATGTGTTTTACACACAGGTAAAAACATACATATTACGGGAGTCAAAACCTTATGGCGGAGAAGGGGTGGAGGTGGGTTGTTAATTTCGACCATATTGGATGCCACGTTAGTCTAGAATGATCCAAAGGGCCACAGTGGCCAACACTGAATTTGATTGGTCAAAAGAGCCCATGTGACCCCACACTGAGGTTATACACAAGTAATTAAGTATAAGGCTTGAACCAATATAATGTTCATTAATTAAGAAATCGTACAATGACATAAAATATTTTATGTGTGCATAAAATATTATTTATGTATTGTCCTCGGTGGTAATGAAAAGGTCATAGACCGGACGGACTCGTATGACTTGAAGGAAAGAACAAACACAATATTGTTGATTGAAAACGGGCATTTATTATAAAATGCCATAAAAAAAAGATAAAAATAGAACAGATTCTTTCCAGAAAGGCATAATGGGTGGTAAAAACACGCAACAAAGGGGACCGGAACGGGAACCCCGCCGCCCATGAAGTACGGGAGAGGACCGCAATTCGAAAAGGGGGGTAGTTGCCCCTGAATGAATATAAACGTAGCCTTACGATTAAGGTCAGGTAATGTGAAAATTAAGGACAAATAAGCATTATAAGCTTTGATTTGTAAAGAGCCCCTAGGCTTAAATCATCCATCTGCTAATTAATAACAAATTATAGAACATAGTGAAGTAAATTAATTGAAAACCATAGGATTGGTGTTCAACGATCACTAGAATAAGCATAACTTAATTATATGTGTATGCTCCATAAGAAAAACACTGCCAGAAAAAATCAGTGTTAATAAGAACTGCTTAACCTAATTGTCAACAAAATTGACTTAGACCTATATGTAAATAATTGGAGCTGCGACCTTAACCGGTCAGACATAAAACAACCAATATTTGTATAAAGTATAAGCACTAGTAAAAATGGTGAAAGACTACCTGCAGCCTTTAACTGTCAGGGAAACATAACTTTTACAGCAAAACAACAAAAGTAAAGTAAGAAGATGCACACTTAAAGGAGTAAGCAATCATGAAGGAAAAAAACATGTATCTGCGGCCTTAAACTGTCATACAACATAGGAGATATATCTAACAAATAATGGCTTTAATAAACAGCCTTTTTAAAAGGTGAAACGTTTGCTTGCAGTCTAAAACTGTCAGGTAAACATAAATTGTACGGCAAAGCAACACGCGATAAAATAAGACAATGTACCGGTAAAAGAGTAAGCAATCAATAATATAGTATAATCCCCGATCCGAGCACTAAACCGCCAGACAACATAGGAGATATAAGCAACCGATACTTGCCTTAAACAGCAGCTATATTAATAGATGAAAAATTACCTGCAGCCTTAAACTGTCAGGTAAACATAAATTGTAAAGCAAAGCAACGAAAATAAATATAAAAAAGATGTACCGGTAAAAAGTAAGCAATAATATAGTAAAAAACAATGGATCTGTGGCCCTAAACCATCATGCATAGGATATATACAACAGATATGGCCCTAATTACAGGCCTTTGTTATAGGTGAAAAATTACCTGTACCGATAAGAAAGTAAACAATAATATGTTATATAATGGAGCTGCGGCCTTAAACCAACAAGATGACCAAACAGATGTATACAACAGAGTATGGAATTAAGACCAAGTACAGGTACCTGTTAAGAGGTGAAAATGAATGTGCAGCTTTAAACTATAAGGTTAACCTTAAAAGTACAAGAACCTGACCAAGCAAAATATTAAAATGTAGTGGTTAAGTAGTAAGGTATCATGAACCCAGTGTAAAACAATGTAGGTGCTGCCTTTAACCATCAGACAACATATGAAAAGTATTTAACACATATTGGCCTTAATAAAGGGTATTGGTAAAATTTTAATTACAAGCTGCACCCTTTACCTATCAGGTAAACATAGATTGTACAGCAGAACAACAAAAGTAAAGATATGTACCCATACAGGAGTAAGCAATCATATAGTAAAACAATGGAACTGCATTCTTAAACTATCAGACAATGAGATAAAAAAGACAAACATTGCCTTAATAACAGACCTTGGTAATAGGTAAAAGGTTACCTGCGGGGTTAAACTGTTGGTTAAACATAAACAGTCAAGCAACACAACAAAAGCAAATTAATAATCATAACACATAAACAGGGAAAGCAATAATGTACCGTGTAGTACAACTATGGAGCTGTGGTTTGGAACCGACAGACAACCAGCATTGGCATGAAGTACAGGTACCAGTAAATGAGTGAAAGACCATTGGAACAATAAACTGTCAGTTAACATATATACATAATATGAAAAACCTTGACAAAAGTAAGATTCGGAATGTACTTGAAAAAGAGCGACCAATCAAAAAGTAATAAACAATTGGGACATATACAACAAATACCAATAATCCAGAGGAATATCTGTGGGAATAACCATATGGAACAGCTCGGGTAACAAGCCCGTGATTTAAAACGTGAAAGAACTGGGCTAACGATTATCGCCTATGAGTAAGCAAAGTAAAAAGGGTAATGGATTATGATGGAAAATAAATATGTAATGGTTTTCGAGGACAGAACCTTGGAAACGTATTGATCTTATTTGGTGTGACTTAGTGGAGCATGATTATTTACATAGGGATGTGGCAGATCCCTGTGGGGCGACATTCCCTTTAACTCAGAGATATGAAAAACTAATATGCCCAACAGTAGTTTAAAATCTTAGACCCAGAAGCATCTTTTGGGAGATGAAGATTATCGGGCAGAAGGCAATTTTATTCGTATAGTACGCCAACACACTGTTTATGAACCCCAGGAGTATCATCAGGGTATTAATCAAATGAATTGGAATTTTAACAAGTACCAATGGGAAAGATGTGTTGACACTAGAACTGTTAGAATAACTACCCGTAAAGATTGGCATATACGGTAAAATTGGCACATACCAATCAGAAAAACAGGGAAAATAAGTAAAAAACTTTGGTCATAAGAAATAGAAATAAGTTTAGTTAGAGGGGTAGAGTTAACCCCAACGATGCCTGACTGGGCAGAAATTAAAAGATAAATATATGAATGGCATGTCCAGATATCTGAATCAGACGGAACATGTAAGAAGTACAAGCATGACCTGATCTGGTACCCAACTTAGGTAAAATAGCTCCTTTGTAGAGAACTATAGGATCAATATCAGCCTAAACTGAATAACTAAAATCCTGCAGAATATTGAAAAATATAAGCATGGACTGAACTGAATAACTAAAATCATGCATAAATTTAGTTCCTTCGTAGAGAACTATATCCTCAATATCGTCCTGAACGGAATAACTAAACTCAGGAAGATTACTGAAAAATATAAGCAAGGGTTGCATAGAACATAGTTCCTTCGTAGAGAACCATAACATCAATATCAGCCTGAATGGAATACTGAAAATCAGTTTGAATATAGAAAAATATATGCACAGCCTGAATAAATATAGTTCCTTCGTAGAGAACTAAAACTTCAATATCGGCCTGAACGGTCCAACTAAAATCAGGCTGAATATTGTAAAATATAATAAGAAAAGCCTGCATAAACATAGTTCCTTTGTAGAGAACTAAAATATCAATATCGGCCTGAACGGTCCAACTAAAATCAGGCTGAATATTGGAAAATAATAATAAGCAAGGCCTGCATAAACATAGTTCTGCGTAGAGAACTAAAATATCAATATCGGCCTGAACGGTATAACTTAAATCAGGCTGAATAATGGAAAATATAAAAGCAAGGCCTGCATAAACATAGTTCTGCGTAGAGAACTATAATAACAATATCAGCCTGAACGAAATAAGCAAAATCAGGCCAAATATTGAAAAATAAATAAGCAAGGCCTGCATTAACATAGTTCTGCGTAGAGAACTATAATAACAATATCAGCATAAACGGTATAAGCAAAATCAGACCAAATATTGAAAAATGAATAAGCAAGGCCTGCATAAACATAGTTCCTGCGTAGAGAACTATAACAACAATATCAGCCTGAACGATACAAGCAAAATCAGGCCGAATATTGAAAAATATAATCAAGGCCTGCATAAAAATAGCTCCTTCGTAGAGAACTATAACATCAATATCAGACTAAACTGAAAAACTTAAATCAGGCATATACATACTTACTTCGGAGAGAACTAAACCATTAGTATCAGCCTGAGCTGATAACTATAATCGGACATAACATTAAAAATGTATAAGTATGAAATGAGAACTAAAAAACTGAAGTTCACTAGATTAAACACAATGTTCATGTTCTGAAGAGTGAAGTCTTCCTGTTTCTAGCCGTAATTGTTCGTTCCGGTCCTTCGTGGTTTAATGTAGTGTTTAATAGGAAGGGCTGGAAACGTGCCTTATCGTCCCATTGTAGTACTTGTACAGGAAGTGCCAGCCAGTGGACAGGTTCTCTGTATTGGGGTGTTGAGAGGTAGGCAGGATTAATGTAGTGTTCAAAGGAAGGGCTGGAAACGTGCCTTATCGCCCCTTTGTAGTACTTGTACAGGAAGGGCCAGCCAGCGGACAGGTCCTTTGTATTGCGGTGTTGAGAGGTAGGCATGGCCTGAAATGATAACTAACAGCGTGCATATATTATAAAACCAGCAGCATACAGAACAGATGATTAAGATCATTTAAACTTGGTATAATCTTGAAAATATAATGACAGATTACAAAAATTACATTAATATTGCGAAATAGATTATAAATAATTGTCTCCAAAATCCTATTGTAAAATATACTGTGAGTCGAAAACATAATCAAATGTTAAGAAGAGCTGCTTTTTCTATAATTCATACAGTATATAACCCATGAGTTCAAGATTGTGAATATGATTCACATTGTTCATGACTTAAGTACATAAAGACACATACCGGTAAATGATAGTATATTAAATAGCAAGCATGGCTTTTAGTGACAATAACACTTGAGTGTGTTTTAGAGATAGATAAAAATACATATGTCTTGCTTATAATGAGCACAAATGTTATACGTACACAAATACTTGAAACCTGAAACTTGCTAATTTGATGAAACACCTATGTATATAATTATATAAATCAAAATGTGTTTACAAAACATATACCTGTACATAAAATTGATATAAAAAATTAAGATTGATAGATATTACACTTATGAAGCATTAATGAAATTATAATAATAGAAAATAGTTTGATAAATAAAAATGTAGAAAGAAAATTCAGCAAGTTTTTGGCATCATAAAGACACGGTTTTTCATTAACTGAAGGATACGTGAAAGGATATTTCTGTTCTCTTGCTCGGGCTGTGGGATTCCGCAGCTACCGGTCACCTTTACGGACACTCCTTGGGTATAACCTTATGTGAACTATTGTGACTACAAGTCACAAATAGACTGACCAGATGTGACTACAAGACAAAACTTGAAGGTTAAAATTACAGCGTGACTATAAGACATACCACACCACATACAAATACGATATATATATGAATATGAAGCTTTTAAGAATATTAAAATTACGTATAGTTTTTAGTAGTTACAGACTTAACAAGGCATATGTTAATGATAAATATTACAACCAAATAATTGCCATAAAGAAAACATTAACAACAATAGCACAACAAAACACATCACAATAATTTTAAAATACACACGTTGACCATATAAATGAGGTATGGTAATATAGACTAAAATGAAAGGGTGTTTTATTGTTTATTTCATAAAAACGTGATGACATCTGTTAATGTGACAGTGGGAAACCCAGCTAAACTGATAATACAAATGTGTCGTAAATATTCATAAAGTATAAGCCCAGGCTGAACATAAAATTAAATAAGACAATAATAAATATACAAGATATATAGAGCTGACCCGAATTGATCATCATTCTTAAAAAGGCAGAAAAAATAATAGTGTAAACAGCCAGAATTTAGTCAGGCACAAATGTTAACGCGATATTTGAATACTTATCTGAACTGAATCAGTAAGACTGATACAGGGCAGCGACAACTGTGTGGCTGACCAGCATAAAAAAGTGACTGGCCATATGCGCTAATTACGCTGTGGGCGCCGCCATCTTGGAAACCTGGTAGAGTATCACACGGGATAACACAATTGGTGTAAATCTTCGTACAACGAGAGATAATCCTTCACATAAACGGAAAGAAACGGCATCATATCATATTAAAATTAATCCTTGGAAGTATCGATTAAGAGCGTTATTGTTAATTTCGACCATATTGGATGCCACGTTAGTCTAGAATGATCCAAAGGGCCACAATGGCCAACACTGAATTTGATTGGTCAAAAGAGCCCAATGTGACCCCACACTGAGGTTATACACAAGTAATTAAGTATAAGGCTTGAACCAATATAATGTTCAACAATTAAGAAATCGTACAATGACATAAAATCTTTTATGTGTGCATAAAATATTATTTATATGCGACAAGTCAGGTGAAAAAAATTAGACTAACGTCTTGATAAGCTACTGCAAATGCCTCACAACCCCTGAGTGATATAGTATTTTCTATTTCTGGAAAAATTCCCCCGCCATGTTTGACACCAAATGGCAGCACGTTGAACTCAACAAGAGATGCGTTTGTCAGAAACACAATGCCCCCTATTGCGCCGCTTTGAAGCCATAAATTTTACCTTTGATCTTGAACGGTGACCTTGACCTTTACCTTTAGCCACTCAAAATGTGCAGCTCCATGAGATACACATACATGCCAAATATCAAGTTGCTATCTTCAATATTAAAAGTTATGACCAAACTTTAACGAAGGTTAAAGTTTTAGGAAAGAAAAAAAACAATGATAGTTGACATTTGACCTTTCTGGATGACTTTGACATTTATTTTTCACCACTCAAAATGTGCAGCTCCATGAAATACACATGCATGCCAAATATGAAGTTGCTATCTTCAATATTGCAAAAGTTATAAAAGTTTAACCAAGGTTAAAGTTTTGTGACACACACATACAATGACTGACTGACTGACTGACTGACTGACTGACTGATACAATGACAGACAGACAGGCCAAAAACAATATACCCCCGATCTTTTGATCCGGGGGCATAAAAAGACCATATAATGCTGAAACTAATGCTGTTTTTTCTTCATCTTCTTTTACGGGAATTTGCCAATATCCTGATATTAAATCTGAAGTAGTGAAATATTTGGATTAATGGTAATGGGTTGGTTATTGATTTTGTAATTGTGTTCAATTGTCTGAAATAAGCGCAAAATCTTTTATCTACTTCATCATCTTTGTTCGTAACAAGTGTACATTTTTATATCAACTGCATGTATCATAATTTGGAAACTCCAAGCGCTTCTCGATGGACGTATTATGTTTGTATCTAACATTTAGACAATTGCTTTATCAATGAATATTTTATTGTCTAATGGTGTGCAATACGGCTTTAATTTAATAGGCAGATGATCTCCACTAGGTATGGAAACTTAGACTGACGATGTTTGAGTTAATTCTAAGTTATTTCTTGCAAAAAGAGTTTTGTGTTTTTAACAGTGTGAGAAGAATATTTTATTTTGATCTTCGGCTACATGTAGATCTGATAAAATTTCTTCTTTAGATAGGCCTGCTTTCGCCTGACTATTTATGATAACTTCTTGTACGGAGCATATGTCATAATAATTTATCGATTGCATTCGCGCTATGGTACAGTGACGTCTAAGACTTATTGTTTTTTGTGTATTGTATATTACTTTCAGTATTTCTATTATTATCGTAAATTTTTAATCGCGCGTCGTTTTGACAACTGCGTTTACAATTGTTAAACCAGATTCTTTATCGAAAAAGGAATTGCTTATTCCAGTAAAATCATACTTTTGATTTGATCGAATGCAGTTTCTTCTAGTTTTAAGCAAAGGGTTTATAGCCAGTGTGTTGTTTTAAAACATTATGTCTAAAGAGTCTAAATTTATTTCCTAAAATCCATATTTTCTGGGGTAATAGTCCCATCGGAGTAAAAGACACATTCCATGATTTCTAACATTTGTCGTATTAGTTAGTATATGCGACCTAATGGATTGTAAGACCCACTAAACATATAATGAAATAACTTCAAGTATGCATTCACACATGTTAATCCATGATTTGTTGAATTCTCTCTTAAGTTTGATTTCCGATGAAAGATGCCTGTTCAAGATAATCATTCATGGCTCTTCGGTATTTCTTGACATTTGTCATCTCAAGATTAAAAATAATTTGTCCCATTCCAGAAATAACATTGTCGGGTGAAAACACGAGAAATTATTGTGTAGTATACACATGTGATTGATTGTTTAATCACGGGTCTAAGGTTAAAAACCCTTGCCAGAACATTATGTTTTGTTATTAGTTTCATGGTTAATAAACTACTTGGTAAGGGTGAAGAAGCCCTATATTTGATATTGCTATCATATCATAAAACATATTTTCTCCATGACATAATCATAAACGTTAATATATATGTAAGAACTTACTGATCTAAAAAAAACTGGTAATTAAAGACCACATCAGCATAAAGTTGCATTCATACATGTCAATGTTCAATTTCCACGTGAACCTGGTTGCTAATATCAGACTTTAAGTAACTGGCCATATATTTTCGTGAATATTAGGGCCTGATTAGTGTCGAAGGTATACCAAAACCGAGTAACTGCCACAAAAAATAACATGTTCGATCGATAGTGGCATGGGATTATTACGCATTTCTAATTCACAACCATTCGTATCACTAGTGACTTGGAATCATAAAACATGTGCATCGTGTTCACAATATGGGGTATGATTTTTATAGTAAGTGGAGAATTTCAGAAAAAATGTAAGAACTGAGAGCCATAAGTTAAATCGACCTCTTTAAACAGCTTGATAATGAGTTTGCTTATTGTATTTTTTCATTTTATAAATTGCCAAGATTTCGTAAAATCGTAAATTAAAATCATTAAACAAATAATAAGACAACTACCTTTGCCTTATTTTATATCACATTAAATTAACCAATTACATAAGTTAAAGTATTTTGTTCATATACCAAGAACTTCTGCTATTTGTTTAGAAGTGTTTTACAAATTATGGTATAGACCAGTTGAATCAGAGACGTAGATAACAGAGACTGGAAAGTCGCCCAATTTATATAATAAAGCGTGCCGAGTTCTCACCCGTTACCTGATTTCGCGAGACTTGAAGAAAAATATAGACGACGCCATTTTGTTTGCGAAGCGGGTAAAAGCTACAAACTAAAGAGCGAATTTAGAGCGAGTTCTTTGTTGACATTGACTGAATATGTTATTTTTAAATTGCTGGATAATGTTTTCACCAGACCAGTTCAGAAAACAAGGGACATCATTGGAGGTTACGGTAAGAATCGTTACAAATATTACTGCATTTTTACGCTATTCTCGGTAAACACACGTTTTGCTACAATTGCAGTAAACTTGTGACACATTTAACTAAGAAAATATGACCTGGATATTATTAAATTTGATTTTTGTATTAAAGTACTGATTCGGTTTAATGAATTCACACCTTTTTATAGTGATATTCTGTTAGATAATAAAATTACACCAGATTTTATTTACCCCATTTTGCCGATGCATTTGATTTTCTATTTAAACTCCTCATAGTTTTAGGGAATAAAACTTCGAATATAAACTACGGATCACATCATATATGGTTTCATTTTAAAGTGCTGATTGGGTTTTATGTCTGCCCATATTTTCAGCGTGATATTCCATTAAATAATGAAGTTGTGCAAGTTTTAATTTTACCCTATTTTTCACATGCTTGCTTTCAGCCATTTTGGTTTTCCATAAAAAACATGCATATTCCAGTGACCAAAGCTAAAAAAGGGTGCATTGCATCATATCATAACTTGTATTTTTTAAAGTGCTAATTGTAATTTATTAAGTCACATATTTTCATTGTGATATGCCTTTGAATAAGAAATGGACACCAAATTAAATTTTCCCCATTTTGTCCGTGCATGCTATAAGCCAAAAATTGTTTAAATCAAAACTCTTCATAGTTTTAACGACTAAAACTGAGAACGTGTTCTATGGATCATATCATCAATGGTATCATTTTAGAGTGCAGACTGAGTTTTAAGGCTGCCCTTATTTTCATTTTGATATTCCTTTCAATAATGAAATTATCCCAGTTTTAATTTGTCCTGTTTTTCAGGTATTTGCATTCAGTCGTTTCGATTTTCCGCAAAAACCTTGCATATTTTGAGTGACCAAAGCTAAAAAAGGGTCCATTGCAATATATCATAACTTATATTTTTAAAGAGTGCTAATTGTATATTATATAGTCCCACATTTTCAGTGTGATATTCTTTTGCATAAGAAAATGACAACATATTTTATTTACCCCACTTTGCAGGTGACTTCTTTAAGCCAAAAATCGTTTCAATCCAAACATTTCATTGTTGCAGCGACTAAAACGTCAAATATAAACTATGGATCGCATCAAATATGGTATCTTTTTTTTTGGCATGCCAATTGAGTTTTATGTCTGCCCAAATTTTCATTTTGACATTCCTTTAAATAATGAAATTCTGCAAGTGGTAATTTATCCTGTTTTTCAGATATTTGTATACAGCCGTTTCGATTTTCCGCAAACAAACTTTATATTTTAAGTGACCAAAGCTAAAAAGGGGTGCATTGCTTCATATAATAACTGATATTTTTCTACAGTGCTGATTGAACTTTATTTAGCTCCTCAGTTTCATAGTGATATTTCTTTGCTTAAGAAAGTTACACCATATTTTATATACCCCATTTTGCAGGTGAATGTTTTAATCCATAAAAAGTTTCCATTCTACTCCTTCATAGTTGTAATCACTAAAACTTAAAACATATACTATGGCTTGTAACATTAACTTAATTATTTTAAAGTGCATATTTATTTTTATGGCTGCCCATATTTTCATTGTGATATTCCTTTAAATAATAAAATTGCGCAATTTTTAATTGACCCAGTTTTTCAGACATTTTCATATCAGCCTTTTTGATTTTCTGCAACAAAGTTTAAAGACTGTGTTTACATTCGGGATTTTCCGCGCATGCGCACTGACTGGTTGGCAAAAACACTGGTTACAGTAACGTAAAACATGTATGCATGTCTTTTGTTTTGTCAATAAAACGATACAAAAATCCGAAATAAACATTAAAACTCTAAAATAATAGTCCAAAAATATAATATTTAGTACCAATAAATGTATTTTCATAAATATAATTTCGTCTGTATAAAAATACTATTTAGTTATTAACATCAGAGTAAACCTGGTCGGAAGACTAATCAAAGCGCTGAAGGCACTGAAGATGTTCGCTATTGCATAATTTAACACGCAATTCATTTTTGAAAATCAATCGCAAGTTTGAAATGAACACACGCCATTCAACTTTATAAAGTGTGTGTCATAGCGCACGGGTCGAGTTTTGTGTGCACTTTTTATCATCCTTATTATTTCATAGAAATAACTAAGACAAAATAAAACCAACATGCTTTTTGGAAGTTCTGAAAGCATAGAAAGTATGATGAAAATGGTAATGAGAACTTAATATAAAGAAAATTTGCAGTCACCATCATATTAAAGGAAAAATTTTCTAATATCAAATGACTATCTCGCCAAGAATATAAATTCATAATAAAAGTTCCGTGTACAAAACTTTTGATTTTTGACACCATATACAAATTCAAAATATACAATAATCTTCGTATCTTGTATATGGAGTAATAAAAGTATATAAACATTGCTGTTTATGCTTTACTTGTTACCCGAGCGGTAACACTCGGTGTCAACAACGCTAACATAAACATAGGTATAGAGCACTACCGTAATTACTCTATGTTTTCGGACACTTAAAAATAATAAAAAAATTCGTGTCCGAAAACATAGATACGAAAAATATTCACAAAATGCAGGTGTCCGAAAACTTAGTCAAAAATAGAAGTGTCCGAAAATAGCGTCAATTGTATCAACGACTACCGGTAATAGCATGCGCTTGTAAAATACCATGCCGTATAGTATAAATTACAGTTATATATATATTTGCACTGCATTTTAAATAATTTTAAATGCTTAATTTATTTGACAGAAAGTTACTACAAGGTTGTACTTTGACCAACGAGTTCAAAGATGAGAATGTGACGTACCGATACTCGCTAGAATGAACCTGTAATTAACGCAAAAAAGCAAACTATGAATTCTTTGTTTGTTCATTTCAGATAGTTGTTTTCTAACACCTTCCATTGTTCGTAAAACTTGCAATAGGGTGCATCACACTTTGAAGCGTTTTAGTATTTGTCACAGTTATTTTACTTACAAGGGGTAGGACCATTGCGGTAGATAATTGAACTGTTAATTGAAACTGCCCCTGATAAGTGTCATAACGCTTATGCTATCGGGCGAAACCATTGTTTTATACCGGTTTACAAGGTTATTTACCCAATAACGCAATGTAATGGTCCGTTGCTCTCAGGCATGCACCTTCCATGTTTTATGATGTTAATCTGGTTGTAAAACCCCATGATCGAAGTGTCATTAGATATCGAAAACAGGACCGAAATTTGGAAAAATAGCGCTGTAAAAAATTCTGTCCGAAAACTTAGAGACATAAATAATGGATGAAAAATCGTGTGTCCGAAAATTAAGAGTCATGAAAAATAATTATTTTTGCTAAAAAAGGGGGTGTCCGAAAACTTAGAGTGTCCGAAAACATAGAGTTATTACGGTAATGCGCTTTTAGGCATAGCTGTTTCAGTTTTCATCTTAGTGACTTTTACATAACGTCAACAGACACGCATGAATATTTTCGAATATTTAATAAGCTGATTCGAGATACAACCTCTGAATTTTTGCTACATCACTGCGTATGTGCTCAATTCAAAGGATGTAGCACTGTTCAGTGTAAGAAATTCCGGACTACTCTCTGTATGCTCAAACGACACAAATTGTGGCCCTGTTACAATTACGCGTTACAATCCATCTCGCAGAATTTCATTTTCGCCTCCAAGATGAGAAAACAATCATTAGCGAAATAGTATAGTGTCACGATAAGAGAAAATCGTTTAATTATCATACCACAATGTTTGCCGTACTTGGTCAGCACGTCTGGAAATCATTCCTTAATGTGTGGATAGGCTGCCATTATTAACAAGTTTGCTATTTTAATTCAATTTTGTATTAATAAGCATTGTTCTTAAATGTGGCATTTTCAATTCGCAATGAGATTTGTAATGACCCTCGTCATGCGAAAATGGGTCTTATTCCATATGCGCCCATCATATAAATAGCCCACTCAGCTATCCCTCCTTCTGGTAAGGAGAAACATAACATATTGAGTGATTTTAAAGCGAACAGCATCGCCTATGGCCTGACTGCGCAAAAGCACATGTTGGGTTTAACAAACGCTTGCCGAAACGCATAAGACCCATTTTCGCATGACGGCGCTATTGACGTGTGATTTTAATGTGTCGAAAGAAAACTGCGTTTAAATCAAATATAAACATACGATATATTTCGATAGTGAAGAAAGATACTCATAACAAGGCATATGAGGACACATATGAAGTGCTCTCCCGTAGTATATTTTTTATTTACTCACACTAATGTGTGGTTTGACAATGCTAACACACATTTCATGCGGTGAATATGCAGCTTACAAGTGAAAAACACAACACAATATTTTAACTTTTTTAATTGTATTTAATTATTTAGAAAAGTAAATTGCTAACTTTATTTAAAAGTCAGCGTATACGCCGACTACATTTTTAAAAGACATTTATGTTATAAATATATTGAATATAATATATTAAGTTGTTTTCGGTTTTAGCGATTAAAAAGCATTTTCGAGGTTGCCTATAGAATGCCTGTAGTAATTGATGAACTCATATCTAACTGTCTATGTATTGAGAACTGTGAATATAAACAAGCTAAACCTTCTACTAACCTTCTACTATTGCGTTGCTAGCACCCGTAAATACAAAAGATCGCCGCTATCTGTTGAGAACCAAAAAACGTTTTCCAGAAATACCCGCTGTAGTAGCATGAACGAGGTTATGAAACAGGTCATTCGTATTATTATTATAAATTGTTTGTTATATTCGGGTTTAGCGATTATGAAACTTTTTTGTTTTGTTTTTGTCTATCGTATCGCTGAAGTTATTGTTGAACTTATGTTCAACGTTTTATAAATTGAGAATATAAATAAGCGTCAACTTTTTCCCGAATCACTCAATTTACGACCTGTACTACGTCATTGAGTTGTATGTGAGAGCGTAACCTATTGCGTTGTTATAACCCGTAAACATTCCTTTGTTTATCGACAGGCGCATCTATTAATAGCCTCATATCATGAATGCCCAAACACCCGCGAAAAAGAACCACGTGACCATATAGGACGCAAATACCATGCGACTACGACTTTTATTATGTAAGAACGCTCCGCAATTCCTTTGAGGCCGGAGCCTTGTGATTGCTATTACGTAAAGAATTGACCTCTAACTGAAGTAAGCAAAGGAAACGCAGCACCTAATTGACCCATTCCTTCTATGTGCGAAGGCAGATTGAATTTTACTAATGTATGGTTTGCCTATTATAACACACATTATAATGCGGTAAATATGCGACTAACAAGTAAAAAACACTATAATTAAACTTTTGTTTTGAATTAAGTTATTTAGAAACCAAAATTCCAAACCTTATTTCAAAACAGCAAGACTACATTTTTTAGAGAATATTCTTGTTATATTTAAATGTTTTTTAACAGTTTCAGCGATAATGAAACATTTTTATGTTGTCTATCGTATCCCTGCAATAATTGTTGAACTCGTGGTCAACGTATTATTAATTGAGACCTGTGAATATAAAGAAGCGTAACCTTATACTAGTGCGTTATTCTCACCCGGACTCCCCTTTGTTTATCGCCAGCCTCAGAGTTATGAATGAGATGAGCGAAAATGCTACGTCACGCAGACGCAGCAGAAAGAGGACTATTTTAATCATTCATAAACAATCTCCTCCGCGACACGTACAATACGATCATTGTTTTTTTTATTCTTTTCTATAAAACACCATTCGAAACTATTGCATTTAACACGATATTAATATAATGTTTCCATTTGTGAATAAACATAATTGGAGAACTCAAACCTCTTGCATAAATTATACAACTCTTTCTTGCGCGTAGTAAGCGGGAATTGGGTTAATCATACCTAGGCCGTACCGACCTGAATTTTACACTTAGCACTTTAGACGGTCGCTAAATCGACCATCTAAAAACTGGGACATCACTATTCTTCGGCCACTGCGGCCATATTTGCGGCGCTAAATGCGGCCGTTTTGCGGGCAAAATTGAGTGCAGTATCAGTGACTGATAAGATGCCCAACATCTGACCTAGCAAATAGCTTTTTGATTAATGTCCGATGAAAGCAGATGCATGTTTGTACCCGTTACATTATTTTGCTTCGTGACCACAACACTACTAAATCGAGTTTATTCGCATTTACAATGACATAAAATAAGGGCTTTCTCGCTTAACAATCGGTGTACAAATGCGCATCATATGTCAAACATCAAACAACCGTTGTCAATACATTTTAACAATAGGTATAGCTTAATTAACTTATCAAGCATTTACATGCATGACCTACAATAATTCAGATGTTGTATAAATTATACAAATACTCAATCAACGGTCAGTAGAGAGCAGAGTACAGCTGAGAACAGAACTTATTAGGTATTGTTTATTTCTCACAGGTTCCACAAGGGCCCTGTCCTGGAAATGTAAATAAAGTACAAATAATACTTCTTCGAGTTTTGTGATCGCTTCTTTGTAACATCGAATTACCCATCATAATATAGCAGTGAAATTGCTAAATATAAAGTGTCAAAACAATACAGTTCCTTAAATTATTAATCTTAAATAAGAGCTGTGTTCGTGAAACACAATGTCCCCCTACTGCTTCGCTTTGAAGTCGTATATTTGACCTTTGACCTTAAAGGATGACCTTTACCTTTCACCACTCAAAATGTGCAGCTCCATCAGATACACATGCATGCCAAATATCAAGTTGCTATCTTCAATATGGCAAAAGTTATGACCAAGGTTAAAGTTTGGGGACAGACACACACATATAATGACACACACATACAATGACAGACAGACAGGCCAAAAACAATATACCCCCGTTCATTCGATCCGGGGGCAAAACACGTTAATATAAGTATTTACATGTTCAAGAGACTTTGTCCAAAAGAAAAATATGCCAATTTCATTAGAATCTGGTACAAGTTGTAACAGTGTTTAACCTTAGCTTCCATATTTTATCAATACCGGTAGGAAATATCTGAGCTGATTCTGCACTGTGTGTCAGTACCAAATCTTGGTGGAATGAAGACATAATTCATTTATTCTGTACAAAGAAGACACAAACCCAGAATCTGTCTCAAAATATGTATCCATTAACTTCTTTTTATGGGCAGAATTACAATGAAGCAGAATTTAATCAGTACAGATGATAATACCAAACAGAATTTGTTTTAATCTTAAGTTTTACATGGTAGATATTTAAGCAAGACATAACTTTAGTATTTTGAATAGACATAAGGCAGAATGTTGGAATTAGAATACTTCCATACATATTTCAAATGGGGCTTACATAATAAAGAAACAGCATTTTGGTTCCAGTTTCTGAATATTTATGACAGGGAATACACACCACATACAAGAAAGCCACAATTTATGTTCATGTTTATATCACATATACCGATAAATTAAGACTTTAAATTGAAATCATTTTATAATGATAATTTACCTTTAGCACTTAAAAACTATGTAAATCTAGGATGTACATGAAACATCTCTTCATATAATGCCGTACAATATATATGATTAACGATTATATGCAAGTTGAAAATTGCCATGCCATACATGTCAATAAATTTACCACTGCTATGAGTGTTTTGAATTATGTTAAGTTTGCCTGGCTGTCTCTATTAACGAAAATATCTGTTGAAATATCAGTGCAAAAACACATCAAAATTCACCATAAAAGTTCACTTGAATTTAGACCATGTGTAATGAAGCTTTCATTTTTTGGTTATTTTTTTAACTGTTAGTTATTTTTCTCACTACATTGGTTACAAACAACACTGATCTAGTTTCTTTATTTTTATTATATAACAACGTCAAAATGTCATGGAGATAACGTCATATCAATGATGACGTCATAACCTCAATAAATATTTAATGAAATTTAATTGGGGTTTGACTACATGTATAATATGTTGTTTTTGGCCTGGGGCGAAGCCCCTAGGCCATAGAATTCAACACGGTTTTTTTAGATGAGCTGACTTGGCTGGCTGCCAAAACAACCACGAATGAATGAATTTCGAAAAGTCCGATTTACCACTTGGCGGTCATTCGTGCGCTTTCAAAGAAGAGGGACCTATACAAACAAATAGGTCCCTGCAAAAAAGTTCTCAATAACCCGCATTGTGAATACAGAACATCACTATATAACATGACAGTGTCATAAAACGCGTAAAAATATTATTGAAGTAAAATTCCTAAGCATTGGGTACGGCATAGTTTTTATTATTGTGTGCATATTCATGCGAGAATAAGTTCCTCACTTGACGGTCTAGGCCGAAAATATACGAGTGTGTAAGAAGAATTTGTTCTGATACATTTTTTAAAGGTATTAGATCTCTAATGAACTTCGTGCTCCTTCCTTCGTACATATCCGTCAATCCGAACGTTATCCGGGAATGTGCAGAAAACTACGAATATTCTATAAATACGCTAGAAATACTAAATGTAGGATCCGCTAAATACAAAGACAACAAATATGGCCGACATTGTACCAGATTGGTCGTTTAAAGAAAAAGCAATTTGCTATATTGAAAGAGAACGATTAAAAAAAGTGTTATTATTGTTCATATTAATGTGACTGGAGTTAATGATAAACGTCAACTAATGCATGGCAGTGTTGATATTTATGAAAAAAAAACGATTCCTGGAAATACGATGTGAAACGGTTGAAAATTTTGACCACTGTGAAGAATAACGTTTAGAACCCGTGTCACTTACAACATGTTATATTGTTGGTGAGAAGTAAAAGGGGATAAAGTGGATTTATGCTTGTGTGATGACTGTAGCCATGTGAACGGGTTATCGTACGGCAAAACCCATCACGTAAAGAAGAGTCTTCAACTTTTCAAGAAAGCCTTGTTTTGCTATCAACACAAAGCTCGGAACAGGAAGGTACATAGATTTTTTTCAAGTATAACAGTTTCATTATTCATAATTGGAGTAAAGTAAATTTTGTAGGAAAAGTGCACCCTGTCAGTGATTTTTACCACATAATCGGGCTCATATTTGCTTTCATTTTGAAAAAGAAAACGTGCCATGTAAGGAAAAAGTGGGATGATTGAACTTTACCGGTACGCAACACTTAACATCAAACAGCGTACCCTAACCCTTAACACCTATCATATACATGTAACAACTAACGCAACACCGTATAATCCTATTTATCCTATATATTTCCTTAGTATCGGGGGCTACCGCCCCCAAACCCCCGCTTTGTTGATAGTGGTAAACAACTGCGTACCGGTAAAGTTCAATCTAGCCGAAAAAGTTGTGTTGTAAATGCATGGAAATCAAGGACAGCATATTTGAATTTTATGACCGAGTATTGATGTTTTTCTCAAACAAACAACAAAAAAGTATATTATGTCCCAAATACAAAAATTACTATTCTGAAAATGATATACTTTTTGTGTGATCATCTATATATATACATTCTTCATCCAATTGTTAATACCAAATACATGTATTATCCCTAATGGATATGTGGTGTTTACACTTACTTATTAATCCAGTTAAAAGGGGTTTATCATATAAAATACTGAGTAATGACATGCTATGTCATGAATGTCTGAATAAATAAAAACGATGACGCATATCATAATGGATCATTTCACACTTCTCATGAAACACTAATATCAGTTCTTACTCCTATACAAGTGCTTGTGTATTTGACATCTGTATATAATTATTTTGTTAAAGAACTTGAAGAAAATGTTGTCAATTTATAGAAACAACTTTGAGAAGGCTTATTGAAGCCAAATTAATAAGAAAAGACCAAATATTTCTATTTTAATAAATACAAATAGTTAAAATTATTCATACACAATTTGCAATTGTGCATAATTTTGTTGACTGAAACTACCGTAATTACTCTATGTTTTCGGACACTGTAAGCAGAGCTCCAGATAAGGTTTTGTGAAATTTTTAAATTACTACCAGATTTTCAAAAAGAATTCTTAACTCTGAAATTTTATTCTTAACGTTACTACTAAGTTTTGGAAAATAATTCTTATTTTTTCTAAAAGACCTAAAAATAAATAATAATGGTTATTTTCATGCAAAAAAAATCAAAATAAACATACTAGCAACTTTATTTATGTGAGTTCAACAGTGTCTTTTCAGTATTATACAATGTTATTTTTCAAATACCTTCATATGCCCAAACTGTGCTTAGATTGTATGCCTTACATGATTTTTACATATTTCACAATTAGAACGGATCTCCCCTTCAATCTTTTCAACGATTAGCCACGGGACTTGTCCCTTCCACTCGTTCAATGTTTTTTTTGTGTTTAAGTTTGGACCCGTCGTGTTGCGTTTTTGTTTAGCTTTTCTGACTGTGTCGGCAACTGAACAAACAACGTCGTATAAGATCTTTTCTATAATGTCTTTCTTAACATTTAACTTCGGCTTACTTTGCGTACAATATGTTAAAAGCGTGTTTTTGGACGCTTTGCATTTTTTTAGGACGTTCTCTGGGCGCCGCCATTTTTTTGCCAGATAGACTGTATACGCCGCTTTTATTGGAAAAAATGCGCTTTGTTATACAAACCTGATATCCATTCTATATAAGCACCGCAAAGATCTTTAATACGCAAAAAGAACTCAATAAAAATCAATACGATCCGATGTAAAAATAATATTCGTAACTGGATTTTGAAATTCTTAATGGTATGACAAGATTTTAAAATAAATGCGTATCGGACTTGAAAATAATTCGTAATTACGAAAATACGACCCTTATAGAGCTCTGCTCTAAGTTTTCGGACACCCCTTTTTTTAGCAAAAAGAATTATTTTTCGTGACTCTTAATTTTCGGACACTCGAGTTTTTGTCAATAATGAATATCTCTAAGTTTTCGGACAGTATATATTACAGCGCTGTTTTACCAAATGTTGGTCCTGTTTTTGATATATAATGACACTTCGATTATGGGGTTTTACAACCGGATTAACATCATAAAACGTGGCAGGTGCATGCCTGAGGGCAACGGACCATTACATTTGCATTATTGGGTAAATAACCCTGTAAACCGGTATTAAACATTGGTTTCGCCCGATAGCATAAGCGTTATGACAATTATCAGGGGTAGTGCCAATTAACAAGTTCAATTATCTAGCGCAATGGTATTACCGATTCTCAGTAAAATAGCTGTAACAAATAATAAAAGCTTCAAAGTGTGATGCACCCTATTGCAAGTTTTACGATTAATGGAAGGTGTAAGACAACAATTTTCGGAAACGAACAAACAAAGAATTCATAGTTTGCTTTTTTATTGCGTTAATTACAGGTTCATAATAGCGAGTATCGGTACATCACATGCTCTTCTGTGAACTCGTTGGCCAAAGTACAACCTAGTAGTAACTTTCTGTCAAATAATTTAAGCATTTAAAATTATTTAAAATTATTTAAAATGCAATGCAAACATAACTGTAATTTATTCTAAATGATATTTTACAAGCGCGTGCTATCACCGGTAGTCGTTGATACAATGGACGCTATTTTCGGACACTTCAATTTTTGACTCTAAGTTTTCGGATACCTTTATTTTGAGAATAATTTTCGAAAACATAGAGTAATTACGGTAATTGATGATCTTATGAACCTGTCTGAATATAACTACATGTACTAGTCAAATATCAACTTCAACATTTCAGTGATACATTGTATGCTGATTACCTGTGCAGGAGGAAAATGAAACCAAACAGATTATGGACTCAAATTCAACCCGTAAAAAAGCTAGGAACTTGCTGTCACTGAGTGTTCTTGTTTACAGTCATGTGTTTAATGCTGCCACAACATAAATACTATAGCTGGCTTTGGACTCGACCATATGCATCTTAAAATGATCTTTGAACGCGATTGTCTCAAGAACATTTTTATAATAAATAACTTTGACGGTAAGCCCAGGGTCACCAATGCCAAGCGTCTTTTGGAGACACTTATTCCAACCTGTCAAAGTTCTTCAAAGAACTACCATGACAATCGTGTATTTGTTTTGTTTGTCATAATAAGTTTAATGTTTAATATCACTAGTATCACTAGTCATTGATACATTGATAAATCTATTTTCCTTTAAACGTGTTTGATTAAATGATTATATGTGCCTTGTTACTTAATTATTAATGTTCTTATTTCCCTGTAACATTTTCAAGTCTTATTCATAGAAGAACGCATTTCACATGCAATTTCAAACAAGGTTAGCAAATCTTACTGCACTGAGTAGGCTCCGTCTCACACATGATATATGAGATGTATGTATGTTTATATGTTTATGGGTTTATTATAGGCTTTTCCTCTTTTTTATGCCCCCCTTCGAAGAAGAGGGGGTATATTGCTTTGCTCATGTCGGTCAGTCTGTCGGTCGGTCCGTCCACCAGGTGGTTGTCAGACGATAACTCAAGAACGCTTGGGTCTAGGATCATGAAACTTCATAGGTACATTCATCATGACTCGCAGATGACCCCTATTGATTTTGAGGTCACTAGGTCAAAGGTCAAGGTCACGGTGACCAGAAATAGTAAAATGGTTTTTGAATGATAACTCAAGAACGCATACACCTAGGATCATGAAACTTCATGGGTAGATTGATCATGACTTGCAGATGATCCCTATTGATTTTGAGGTCACTAGGTCAAGGTCACGGTGACCCGAAATAGTAAAAGGGTTTCCGGATGATAACTCAAGAACGGTTACGCCTAGGATCATGAAACTTCATGGGTAGATTGATCATGACTCGCAAATGACCCCTATGGATTTTGAGGTCACTAGGTCAAAGGTCAAGGTCACGGTGACCCGAAATAGTAAAATGGTTTTTGGATGATAACTCAAGAACGCATACGCCTAGGATCATGAAACTTCATAGGTAGATTGATCATGACTTGCAGATAACCCCTTTTGAGGTCACAAGGTCAAAGTCATGGTGACCCGAAATAGTAAAATGATTTTCGGATGATAACTCAAGAACGCTTTTGCCTAGGATCATGACACTTCATAGGTACATTGATCGTGACCCGCAGATGACCCCTATTGATTTTCAGGTCACTAGGTCAAAGGTCAAGGTCACAGTGACAAAAATCGTATTCACACAATGGCTGCCACTACAACGGACAGCCCATATGGGGGGCATGCATGTTTTACAAACAGCCCTTGTTTTATCTTTTTATAATAATTTTTGAACATTTAGCTCATCTGAATGCTCACATATAAAAATCTCAAATTCAGTATGGCGTTTCTGGAAAAGGGGGGTAGCCTTGATTGTTAAGCCGGAACTTTTCGTTTTCACTGGTGACCCCCATTTTTAGCTTATTATTATAAAACAATGTCTTTGCCATCAACTACAAGTTTCTGTATAGTTTTGTTTTCATTTGTAAGTTTTTCATTGTTTGCAAAGTATTTTGTATTGTTTTCATTGTGTTCAACATGCTGTGCCCGTGCACGAAGTATTATGCCATCAAATTGTAGTTTTCAACTATGTTATTCAAAATGTTCCTATTTTTGGAGTGAGTGTAAGATTTCCATTATTTTTATCTCTAATTATGCGTTAAGAACAAAATTGAAATCACCTCCAACTAAAATGTTTTTATCTTTGTTATTTATTTTATCGGAATGTAATGTTTCATAAAATTTGGATTCATCTATATTCAGGCCGTAAACGTTTATTAATGTTAATTGTGTTTTGTGTATTATTATCCCCCGCCAGAGGCGGAGGGATATTGTTTTGGCATTGTCCGTCCGTCCAGCTGTCCGTCCGGCACTTTTGTGTCCGGAGCCATATCTTGGAAGTGCTTTGGCGGATTTCATTGAAACTTGGTATGAGTATATATATGCATAAGAGGATGATGCACACCAAATGGCATTGTACACCATCTGTTAAAAATAGAGTTATGGCCCTTTGTATCTTGAAAAAATGCTTTTTACTATAGGCACTTTTGTGTCCGGAGCCATATCTTGAAGTGCTTTGGCGGATTTCATTGAAACTTGGTATGTGTTTCAGTGTATATACATATGCATAACAGGATGATGCACGCCAAATGGAATCGTACACCATCTGTTAAAAACAGAGTTATGGCCCTTTGTATCTTGAAAAAATGTTTTTTTACTATAGGCACTTTTGTGTCCGGAGCCATATCTTGGAAGTGCTTCGGCGGATTTCATTGAAACTTGGTATGAGTATATATATGCATAAGAGGATGATGCACGCCAAATGGCCAATCTGAACGCATCGGACAGTGGGCTACACCACACCGTCTCTCTGATGTACGTAGGCGGCCGTCATATTGGATTTGGAACTACTTTTGAAAACAAGATGGCGGCCCGACGGTTTCAAACCTGGCGTAAAGAAGAAACATTTAAATGTGTTGTTTGTAGCTCGTCTGTTTCAAGATTACATTCCTTTAATAATATTAAGTGTAAATCTGTGAATTCCCACAACATAATTACACTTGTTTAAATGGAAAGTTTCCAGTATTGACATTGAGTACTCCTATAGTATTAATTATCAATGATGACTTCATGTAGTCAATATAAATTGCAGCAATAGTCTTTTGATAATTTCTATTTTGGCAGACTCTTGGCTCAGATTTATTCTGAACGCGAATAATTTCAGCTATCCTTGATTTTCAACTGGCACCTTTAAATTGACTGTTTTCGTTATAATTTGTGACACTACAAGGATTGCTTACATAAAGTTTAAAATACATCACTCATTGTATACGCATGGAAGGCCAAGTGGTTTAAGCGGTAGACTTTTACTCCAGGGGTCAATGGTTCTAGCCAAAATGAGGGTTACTTTTTTATTTTATTAAATTTTATTCTTGTGTTTTATTGGAGCTTTTTAGATCGAATGTTTACATTTATCAATATTGCATTTAATGACACAAATAATTTGGGAGAGTTCTTTTTTTATTGTTAAGTTTGATTGTGTGATATTTCAAGGAATGCTTATACATGTATAAAGTATAAAATAAACCACTGACTATGGAAGCACTGATGGCCCATTGGTTTAAGCGCTTGACTTTTACTCCAAGGGTCAGTGGATTGAGCCCAGTTAAGGAAGACTTCCTTTCTTTTTTCAGCATAGCTGTTTAACGTCACTTTTGACCTTAGTTTACCTTTAATCATGACCAGTCAAATTCATATAAAAATTCCCGCCAGTAGGTCCCAAATGATTTCATCCGAATTGTACATTAGCTAATAATACAAAAATCACTGTAAACAATAGATGCATATCATTTAAACAGAAATATGAATATATTTTAAAGAACATGTACATGTTAATTACAATAAATTAAAAACATGATTAAAAACATTCTCTAAACATTACACCGAAACGTTTTTCCTTAGTTTAAGAAGCATTATAGCATTAATCACATGTCTCTAAAATTAAAAGAAGCTATTGTTTACATGCCGTAACGCTCACACTAAACACTACAAAAACACACACACAAAGTGTAGCAAAGGTACACAAAGTCAAACACATGCTGCAAGGTCCAATAAACCCACTGTAACTCTTGGATTGCCTTCGTTATACCTTGCCTGGAATTATATTCCCCTAATAGTCTTAAATTTATTAAATAAAGGATACACTGGTTAACTTATTTGTGTTTTGATCTAACTTTACTTGTCTTTGTAGCCTTTGCTAGACTGTGTGTGTCTTTGCAGTGTTTAGTAAGACCCACTCTTACTGGTATCTAAATTTGTAAACAGCATAGTTAAACATGTCAATGTATCAAGTAAAAAAATGTAATAATTTACACTAGTGTTAGTCTATTGCAAGATTTAGTTCACTGATATATTAATTTAATGTGTTATTACTATTAATCACTTCAAGTGGCATAATAATCAATCAGTTGTGTATTGCGCATCAGACCCAAGAAAGAATCAACGCTTGCTGAAGAACTTTTTATTTCAAGATGGTGAGCATAATTAATTGTAAATTTCACCAAGCGCTTATTATATCTAGTTCTGCGGGTTTTTAAATGTACATTACATCAATAGCTTTTGCTGCCATTTTGTTTATCGGATGCAATTTAGTTCAAACACCCATATGCCAAACGATTGGCTGCCCACAATGTTTACCTTATTCTTGATTATGGACATTTTATGAGCAAATTATCGCGTTATATAATTGTGTTGATACCAGTGCAGCAAGGGCCCATTTTTTTCAACAACGATATGTTAAGTCATTGAAACTTTTAAAGTGTTTTCTGTTGAGTTCAGTAACAATGTTTATATGTGAATATCTGTAATATTATATATATATTGTGAAGTGTTTTTTTTTATTAAGCTAAACTTTTCAGTACATTATACTTTCTTGAAGAAATTTTGATGAATGAATCCCAGAACTTTCCAAGCATATGTTCGGTGTACATCTTTTTTTCTTTATCTGTTTCTTTTACATTTAAAATACTAGTTGGAAACTGTGTAGAGCTATGATTGTCCCAATTTTGTACATGATCTGATGAACATGACCATTCCAAAACTCTATTTTACTGTCTGTTCATGTCAATCTACAATCTAGTCAATTAATATTTCTGTGTTTTTTGTTTAAACTATTTGGGATTATTTTGATGCATGTTACATCAATTAAAAAGTGTTATTTCTTACCGTACAAGTAATCAAACGTTTTATCTTGTAAAATGTTGCAACTCAGCCCTGTTTGTAAATAAAGTTCATTGAACATTATATGGATCTTAATAGTTAGTGCAGCCCAAAATGTCATATTTTGTTATTCTCATTATTTGCTACTTAATTGCTAGCATAAGAAACATCCCATTGTAGTTATTTGAATATTTGTTTCGATTTAGTTGTTGCAGTTTCTTACCGCCTCACTGTCACATGTACCAACACATGTACTCACAGATGTAAATAAGCAAACACATTTTCAACAAGTTGTTGGGTTATGTGTCCAGATTTTTATGGGGATCAATAATCTATTGAAATAAAAAAGGCATTTAATTGTTTCTATAACAAAAAAAGTGGTTTTAAATAATCTTTTTCTAATTTCAGGTTCAGTGCTTGTGGAAAAACATGAGTTCCTGATCCAGAGTAGCTTTAAAGGCGTGCCCTTATGATACATGTCATTATCAATGTGACAGTTGCCTTAAAAAATTGATGGAGAATAAATTGTTTTTAAAAAGCTTAAAACGTTTATTTACACATTTTGTGTCAAGACTTAATTAAACAATTAATATAGTTGACAAAAATAATTGTAACCAATATTATTGCTGTTAATTGGAACATCCTTATAGTGTAAGCAAACACACCTTTCTATATGGAGAGGAAATCCAGGTTCAAATCCTGGTGGGGATCCCATATTAGCAGCAACTTAGATTATGTTCATATTGATTATACAAACAATACTTTTTGTTGTCAAAGTGTGTTGTATTTAATATGCAAATAAAATTTTCATTGTTTTTTGATAATTTTCTCTATCTCACACACACTTACGCAGTAATTTTGTTTTGTTTTACTTCATGTTATGTATCATTCGTATTAGAGCACCATTCTTTGGTTCACAAGATATCAGATGTCAAAAACAAAGGCCCATAATTATGTCCTGGCAATTTATCATAATTATAAAACTTTTACTTTGAAAAGAAAAGGGTTCTTCTTTGTTTCTACTACAGAATCAAATAAAAACGTTATTTTTTTGTACTATATTACAAATCAGGATATACGCCGAATATCTTTTTAGCTCCACTGGCCAAAGACCAGCAGGGCTTATGTCATGGTCCTGTGTTCGCTGTGTGTGCGTGCGTCCGTCTGCGTGTTAACTTTTCCTTTAAACATCTTTTATCTTTAACATGAAGTACAAAAAACAAGTACCAAATTTTAATTGTTTTTGTCCATAGTCTTAAACTAAAAATCCAGATTGAGAAAGAAATAGCCCTCAATAATGACACATTACAAATCTTTGAACAAAAATGGAATCTGATAAAATTCTCATAATGTTTGTCCACTTATATACATTTTACTCTAATGTTAGTTTATCTTTCTAAAATATTTGTGTATATTTTTTTTCAATCTTATAAGATCATTGTGAACATACAACAAAACACACAAGTCCATTATGCTTTCTTCCCACTTCATACAACTCATCATTTTTCATAACTGTTCTTCTGTTGTTCTTTTCTTTTCTCTTTAAAAAAAAAACAACACCTATCACAAACAACCAAAGAAAAAACATATTAACCCAGATTTTTGTTTTTGTTTTTTTCTAAATCTTAAGGAAACCAAAAAAAAGTATATATATTAGCATATCTTGTATAACATGTCTGAACTTTATTGCTTTGTACAATCACTTTGTTGTATGATCATATACATGTATACATTGTATGTTCTATATTGAATAAAAAAAAATGTAAAAAAAAAATAAAATAAAAATTATTATAAAACTTTTACTTTGAAAAGAAAAGGGGTCTTCTTTGTTTCTACTACAGAATCAAATAAAATTGTTATTTTTCGTACTATATTACAAAATCAGGATAAACGCCGAATATTTTTAGGCTCCACTTGTCAAAGACAAGCGGGGCTTATGTCATGGTCCTGTGTTCGTCGCGCGTGCGTCCGTCCGCGAGTTAACTTTTCCTTTAAACATCTTCTCCTAAACTACTGGTCCAATTCTGATGAAATTTTTCAGGAATGTTCCTGGGGTGAACCTCTTAGTCTTTCAAATTTGTTCAAATTATGCCCCTGTGATCAAATTTGACCCTGCCCCAGGGGTCACAAAATTGAAAATTTGCTTATATAAGGCCTATTTTGTGAAAACTTTCAAAATCTTATTGTCCATAACAATTGAGCCTAGGGCTATCAAATTTTGTATGTAGGGACATCTAATAGTCCTCTACCAAATTTGTTCAAATTATGCCCCTGGGGTCAAATTTGACTCTGCCCCGGGGGTCACAAAATTGAACATATGCTTATATAAGGCCTATTTTGTGAAAACTTAAAAAAAATTCTTGTCCATAACCATTGGGCTTAGGGCTACCAAATTTGGTATGTAGTGACATCTAAAATAAACCTCTACCAAATTTTTTCAAATAATGCCTCTTGGGTCAACTTGGACCCTGCCCCGAGGGGTCACAAAATTGAATTAACGCTTATAAAGCACCTACTTTGTGATATCTTTAAAAATCTTCTTGTCGAAAACCATTCCGACTATGGCTACCAAATTTGGTATGCAGTAGCATCTTTTAGTCCTCTACCAAGTTTGTTCAAATAATGCCCTTTGGGTCAAATTTGACCGGGTCACAAAATTGAACATTATATACGCTTATATCTTGCTTATTTTGTGAAAACTTTAAAAATATTCTCGTCCTTAGCTCTAGGACCTAGGGCTACCACATTTTGTATGTAGTGAGATATAGTAGTCCTCTACAAAGTTTGCTCAAATTATGCCCCTGGGGTTAAATGTGACCCAGCCCAGGGGGTCACAAAAGTGTACATGTGCTTAAATAATGCCTATATTTAAGTATTTGCACATGCCGAGAATATTTGTTTCAGTCTTTTTTTCAGCAGTGAAGCGATACAGGGCCATCATGGCCCTCTTGTTTAATAATTAAGACTATAAATGGTTTAAAGTTTGTGTTTGACGTCCTTGCTTCTGGAAAGCAGAACAGTTTAGGCATAAATGACTACCCTTTTTTGTTAGAATCAACATTGATGCATTATTACTTAAGCAAAGTTGAACTCTTTAAAAACTTGATGACTGGGGGACTGAATTTTCATGTTTGTTGCTTACAATTTACTGAATATATCAATGTTTATGGCGAACAAATGCCATCTCTCTTTACAGGGAGAAGGTGTTTTTTCATAAATATCCAGGTTATTTTGTATAAATAAGACCACATAACATATTTATATAGTATAAAATGAATTCTGAGCTATACATCTATGATGATGCCATTATGTGTTTCGCTGTAAAAAAAATACAGAGAAAATAGACTACAGCTGCATGTCACAAGAGTTGTTAAAGGGCATTTTGACAGTATTGCCCCGGACTTTTGCCCATTTTGAAGGATAATCTTATAAAAAATGATTCTTGGTTTAGCGTGCATAGGGGATGGAGGAGCTTTTATTGGTGCCTTTTAAAAAAGTTGTTTCATATTGTGGAAAATTGAGTTTTAAAATGTATACAGGATGCCTTAAATTAGTCAAATTTCAACAATGTCTTTGGTTTTTCAATTAAAAACAAGAGATGTGTTTGTCAGAAACACAATACCCCCTATTGTGCCGCTTTAAAGCCATATATTTGACCTTTAAGGATGACCTTGACGTTTCACCACTCAAAATGTGCAGCTACTTGAGATGCACATGCATGCCAAATATCAAGTTGCTATTTTCAATATTGCAAAAGTTAGGGCAATGTTAAAGTTTTCAGACGGAAGGACAGACAGACAGGCTGACGGACAGTTAAAAAACTATATGCCACCCTACCGGGGGCATAAAAAACGGTATTCTTATTTTTTTTATAGGTGTTATTGGTGTCTCCACAGTATTGGAATAACCAATTTACACTTAAGGCTAAAACAGGGCTGATCCATTTTATTCACCACGAGGTTCATTAAAATGCTTACTGGGTCAAACATGCGGCATGGGGATACGCGTCGGCCTCTGCCGCGCCACTTCTAGTTATAATTGTTGCCTGCACAGTTGACCATATTTAGTGTTTTGGTTGCCTGGCCAGAATAACAGCATTTGGAATTAAGTTGCTTAGGCTAAAATATAAAAAATATCTGCCATACTGTATGGTTGCCATCATCAAATGCACAGAAAGAATTGTTTTTCAAATTCAATCAAGCTCTCCACTTATTCCATCCTGCGAAACCCTTTAGGTGTCTCAATACTGGTAATAGTAAACCCCACTGAGAGCCATATGGCTTTTGTCTGTATACAGTTTGTGACTGCCTTACTTGTCACTATAATGTTGTTTTTTTTTTGGGGGGGGGATCTAAGTGGATTTTACTATTTCTTATATTACACCGAAGAGTTTTCCCTGTACCACTGTACAGTGTTGTATGATTGTTTATGGTATAGAACCTAAACATATGGATTAAATCTCAAAGTTCGTCGCCCTTCAGAACATCCGCAATGTTGTACCGATAATTAATGCAATTTAAGAAATACTGGTTCTTTAAGTTTGAATAATGGTGTTGTTTACACTTCAAGAAACAACTAATAAGCTTTCTAAACATTTAATTAACATTTGAATATTTTGTGTGTAATGACAACTAATGTTTAACAATAACAGAAACACATATTCTATTATATTACTCCTCAGAGATATTGGTCCTTCTATATCTATATTATCAGTTAATTTAGTGCAAATTTAATGGTTTGTAACCCGAACTATATTTTCGGTGTAATATCTTCCGCCTAGAGGCGTTAGACATATCCTTCCACCAAATACACCCGAGAGACGATCGCCGATATGGCGGAATTGTCCGAGGTGTCCCGATTGGCCACATGGCATTGTATACCATCTATCTGTTAAAAACAGAGTTATTGCCCTTTGTATCTTGAAAAAATGTTTTTTACTATAGGTACTTTTGTGTCCGGAGCCATATCTTGGAAGTGCTTTGGCGGTTTTCATTGAAACTTGGTATGAGTATATATATGGATAAGAGGATGATGCACACCAAATGGCATTGTACACCATCTGTTAATAATGGAGTTATGGCCCTTTGTATCTTGAAAAAATGCATTTGTTTGCGTGTCAGCAGCTATATCTTGGGAGTGCTTTGGCGGATTTCATTGAAACTTTAAATGAGTATATAAATTGATAAGATAATAATTCACGCCAAATGGCATTGTACATTATCTGTTAATAATGGAGTTATGGCCCTTTTTATCTTGAAAAAATGCTTTTTTGAGTGTCAAATATAACACTTGTGTCCAGCAGCATATTGGCGGGGAATATCAATTCAACAAATTTGCTTGTTATATCTATACTTGCTTGTCTGACAATTATTATTTCTTTCAAGTTATCCACTGTTATTCCTGTATTACTTTTGATCAGTAAAGTGATGCCTTGTTTATTTGTATGTTGTCCGCTTAGATAAATATCTCCGTCCCATGCACTTTTCAATGTTTGTGCGCAGGTACGTGTGATGTGATTTTCCTGTAAGACTTTTTTTCGTCTAACCATTTGAAAATTTAAGTGTGTTTGTCTTTGTTATTTAGCCCTTTTACATTTAGAGTATATATGTTAATATTCATACAAAAGGAGGAGAAATACATGCCACTTTTCTTGTTTCTAACATTTTAAAATCATTTTGTAGAGCTAGATTATTTATTGATACTAAATTATGCAAAATTATATTACGCTTTGACGTTAAAAACAATAACCTTCCATGTCGTTGATACATTCTGTTCATTAAATTGATCTACGTACTTGTTTATTTATTACAATGGTATTGGTAACTATGCCCTGCCTTCATTTAAATTGATCTCGATACCATTTTTTGAACATTTCATTATCATTAACCAGGTTTTCCGAAGGAAAAAAAACTGGTTATTAGATTGGCGAATGCGGGCGGGCTGGCTGGCTGGCTGGCGGGCTGGTGGGCTGGCGGGCGGGCGGAACAAGCTTGTCCGGGCCATAACTATGTCGTTCATTGTCAGATTTTAAAATCATTTGGCACATTTGTTCACCATCATTGGACGGTGTGTCGCGCAAAATAATTACGTCGATATCTCCGAGGTCAAGGTCACACTTTGAGTTCAAAGGTCAAAAATGGCCATAAATGAGCTTGTCCTGGCCATAACTATGTCATTCATTGTGAGATTTTAAAATCATTTGGCACATATGTTCACCATTATGGGACAGTGTGTCGCACGAAAGAATCACGTCAATATCTCCAATGTCAAGGTCGCCACGACTAAAAATAGATTTTAAAAAAAAACAAACTTACAAAGGGGGTTAATTTTGTTTGTTCATTTTAAAAGTTCAGTTTGAGTTTTCTCCCTTTATCAGAATTTTTTTTCACAATGAAAACCTGGTTTTGTGACAATTTTGTCCCTTGTTAACACTTTGCTTTCCGCGTGGTAAGACCACCATTGTTAAATGAATGAATAATTTAGTGAATTAGTTAAATGTGTTTGAATATCGTTCCAAAATATTTTATAACACTTGTTAGTGATGCTATCAGATCCCGAACTTTTGTTATTTTGCATTTCTTTAAGAGCTAGTCCACATTCATATTCAGTTAGTAATCCGTCACATACTTCTTTTTCCTCTTCATTTAAAGCATGATGTGTTTTTTTTACAGAGGGTATTATTTTCAACATTCTTTCGTTTATAGTGTTTCGAAAAATAGGCTTCTTCTATTATTTGACTTTTATTTGATATGTCTTTGCTATTAACTACTAGTCTGTGTATAGTTTTGTGTTTGCTTCTACGTTTGAAAATGTTTGCACAGTATTTTGTATTGTTTTCATTGTGTTCAACATGATGTGCCTGGCTCGAAGTATTATGCCATTGAGGTGTGTGTGATAAATTCCTTCTATTATATTTTTTTTATGTCCCCCTTCGAAGAAGAGGGGGTATATTGCTTTGCTCATGTCGGTCGGTCCATCCACCAGGTGGTTTCCGGATGATAACTCAAGAATGCTTGGGGCTAGGATCATGAAACTTCATAGGTACATTGATCATGACTCGCAGATGACCCCTATTGATTTTGAGGTCACTAGGTCAAGGTCACAGGTGAAGGTCACAGTTACTGGAAATAGGCATTTTAAGGATTTAGCATGGTTCAAACAAGGGAAACAACTACCGTTTATGCATGTTCTTTTTATTACAGCATTTGCCTCCCTTTAATTCATTTAAAATCTCATTTTACAGCAGAGATTCCAAATCTGACCTGTAAATGAGCCCCATATTTACTGCCAGTGCTAGGTTACCTTTTCCCATTTGATCATTCTTAAGTATTGGTATTGTAATGCTGCTGCTACTGCTGCTACTGCTGCTGCTGCTACTACTACTTCTACTACTAATACTACAACTACTACTACTACTACTACTACTACTACTACTACTACTACTACTTCTACTACTACTACTACTACTACTACTACTTCCACTACACCACCACCACCACTACACCACCACCACCGTTCACAGTGACAAAAAACGTATTCACACAATGGCTGCTACTACAACTTATAGCCCTTGTAGGGGGGCATGCATGTTTTACAAACAGCCCTTGTTTTGTAAGAATTTCCTTCTTCTATGGAGGTGGCATAATTTGTGTTTCTTTTATGCATCTGTTTTTCAAGTGCTTCAATGACTTTTATGGCTTCATTTTCAAGTTTGTGTGTTTCTTTTTTTTTAGCTTACCTGAGCACAACGTGCTCATGGTGAGCTTTTTAGATCGCCTTTTGTGCCTTGTCTGTCGTGCAGCGTCAACATTTACCTTGTTAACACTTTAGAGGTCACATTTATTGTCCAATCTTCATGAAACTTGGTCAGAACATGTGTCCCATTAATATCCTGGACGAGTTCGAAAATGCTTCTTGTTGTTGAAAAACCTGGGTGTCAGGGGGTGTGGCAGTTTTCCTAATATGGCTATTGTAAAACCTTGTTAAGACTCTAGAAGTTACATTTTTTGTTTAATCATCATGAAACTTGGTCGGAACATGTGTCCCAATAAAATCTTTGACAAGTTCAAAAATGGTTCCGTTTGGAAGAAAAACATGGCCGCCAGGGGGCGGGGCAGTTTTCCTATTATGGCTATAGTAAAACTTGTTCACTCTGTAGAAGTCAAATTCATTGTTCAATCTTCATGAAACTTAGTCAGAACATTTGTTCTAATGATTGGGGGGGGGGGGGGGCAGTTGTCCTTATATGGCTTTAGTGAAAACTTGTTGACGCTATATTAGCCTTATTTATTGGCCAATCTACATGAAACTTGGTCAAAACATTATTTTGTCCCAATGAAATCTTAGCGAAGATTGAAACTGGGTCATATGAGCTTAAAAACTAGGTCGCTAGGTCAAATATAAGAATAAACATGTTGAAAGTCACTTTTTGTGGTCTAATCTTCATGAATCAGTTTGCATTTGTCCAGAATAGTCTAGTTCCTTTTGCTCTCAGGTGAGCGCCTTAGGGCCTAACGGCCCTCTTGTTTTAAATGACGTGCATCTTATTGTTGTGTTAAGTATCTTGCCTTTAATTATTTCCCATAAGGTGTTTGGATTTGCATCTTTGTTATCTTAAACTGTATTGGTTATTACCTGTTATATTTGTGTTTGATATTGTGTATCTTTTCAGAAGCTATTATTAACTTTTAAAGTACCTTGGGCCTCTTTCAGGTTGTATTTCATGCAGTTAAAGTTCAACTATCGAGTGATCAGTCATAAATCCTGGTGTTATGTTGCATGTGTTGATAAGGTTGCAAATAGACTCGCATATTTAAAAAAATCTTATCTCCAAAATATTGCTGTTTTTGTGTTTGAGTGCCAGGTGAATTTTCTTTCATTATGATAAACTGTATGCCTTATGTCTATCAAATTGTAGTTTTCAATTATGTTATTCAAAATGTTCCTTTTTTTGGAGTGAGTATAAAGATTTCCATTTCTTTTATCTCTAATAATGGGTTAAGAACATTATTAAAATCCTCTCCGACTATAAGGTTCTTACCTTGGTTATTTATTATAACATTTGGATTCATCTGTGTTCGGACCGTAAACGTTCATTAATGTTAATTGTTTTACGTGTATTTTTATATCTATAGTTGCGTGTCTGCCAATAATTATTTCGTTCAAGTAATCCACTGTTATTCCTGTATGACTTTTACTCAGACAAGCGATGCCTTGTTTATTTGTATGTTGTCCGCTAAGATAAATATCTCCGTCCCAACCACTTTGTTTGTCAATGTTTTTGCTAAGGTATGTTTCAGGTGACTTTCCTGTATAAAAAAGACATATATTACTTCTTTTGTGTAACCATTTGAAACTTTTAGTGCATTTGTCTTTGTTATTTAGCCCTTGTACATTTACAGTACATATGTTTATACTCACACAAAAGGACGGAATTGCATGATACCATTCTTGTTCCAAACATTTTAAATGATTGTGTAGAGCTAGTTATTAGTTAATAGTTCATTATGTCAAGTTATATTAAGCTTTGATGATAATAACAATTACCTTTAATGTTCTACAGGTTGTTGATACATTGTGTTCATTAAATTGATCTCAGCACGAAGTACTTGTTCATTTATTGTGATGGTATTAGTAACTTTGCCCTGCCTTCAGATTGATCTCAAAACCATTTTCAAACATTTCATTATCATTAGCACTTTTCTTTCAAAATGCCATCATTGTCATTATATTGACTGAAAATAGTCTACCAGTCACACATAACTTAATTAATATCTCCCTTTTTAGCTCGACTTTTAGAACAAAACAAGAGCTATTGTCATAGCCAGGTAGTCGACGTTCGCGTTTGTTTAGTTGTCTGTAAATGTCAATTTTCGCAAAGACTATCAAAGATATCCTCTTCAAACTTACAATACTTGCTCAATTTCGCCTGTTAAGTCCATACTGACAAGGCTGGTTACCATGTGACCTGTATTTATGGAATTATCTGCCCTTGTTTTGACTTAGTACATAGAAATATTGTCAAATTCTCAACAAAAAAATTAATTTTCTCAAACATTGTCCAACCTTTCAACTTGACAGTCTACATACTTATATAATATGATGACATGCAACTTCTGTTAAAAGCACATACCTTTATCCTTCGTATTTTACTAGTTATTAGTTTACCGACTTACAATTTCTCAAACACTATCGAAGCTTTCAAATGAGAAGCTTGACATCCGTTCAACACCTCAGTTAAAGAAACCTAGCCTTACTTATGAATCTTCCTCTTCATCTCTTGAAAATGTTTGTCTGTAAAATACAACCATAAATCTAATATTTAATTTAAACTTTTTCATACATACATTGTTTTTATGCCCCGAAGGCAGGCATATGGTTTCTGAACTGTCTGTCCGAAAAATTATACTTTTGCCATAACTTCCATACTACAGAATAATTGTTTTCACTTGATATTTGTACACAACTCTTCTTTGATCAACACCTTCCCACGGACATATTTCTTGATGACCTTGGCCCTTGAACTCAAAAGTTAAAGCACCCAATAACTTAACATTCACCATAACTTTGTGGTTCATGATTGGATTTACTTTATTTTTGTCCATAACTCCCTTTTGGACAAGACTTTCCCACTGACCTACTTTATGATGACCTTGACCATTGAATGACCTTAGCTTAAAGGTCGAAGTGTTTAAAACCAGATAGACATATTAAGCACGAGTAACATATTAAATCTTCAACTTCATAACATCAGTATACATGTACACATGTATCTGGCAGCAAAATAGCGTGGATCCGTTTGCATTTACTTCAGTTTAGTCACTACACTTCTTTCCAAGCACCCTAAATTTAGCCCCAGGCCTTCAGCGCCTTCGGCGCTTTGATTTTGCTTTGTAAAAGAGAATGCTCAAGTTCATTTAAACGTTTTAATTTAAGTGTATCATTCAAAAGTATGGTACAAATCTGTCTTGCTAAAGTGAAAGGAAGATTTTTCGTTGTGTGTTTATTATGACACGAGGTTAAATTAATATATTGTTTAGAATCAGGTTCTTTGTAATATATATCAGTATTAATTTCAGTATTGTTTTTTATAATCAATATATCAAGAAATGGTAACTGAAGTATGCTTGTTTGCATTGTAAACTTGATATCCTTGATATCCTAAATTTGATATTAATTTCAATTAAATAGGCGATCTATCCATGAACAACAAATGCGAGACCCCTCAATGAGACAGATGCCCTTAAGTTAACATTTAGATGAATGTTCACATGAACCAAAATTTAAAATATTTCCATTTTATAAGCTATTTTCGAACAATATTTCAGCTAGGTTAGCAAACGAACATTTGAAACATGTATTTAAACCCCAATTAAATTTCATTTAATATTTATTGACGTTATGTCGTCATAATTGATATGACGTTATCTCCATGACATTTTGACGTTGTAATATACTGTATTATGAACTGATGAGCTGTGAAAAACGCGTTAGCAATATCAAAATATATATTTTAAATCCCAGACGTGTTTTTTAATTTATAATATATATATATATATATATATAATTCAAAGTAACAGAAACTGACATTCAATTTTATATTGTGTGTATATATATATATATATATATATATATATATATATATATATATATATATATATATATATATATATATATATATATATATATATATATATATATATATATAATATAAAGGAATCATATTTTTGTCGGTTTTGTCGGTCCTAGACCGATTGAGGTCATGAAAGACCGATTGAAAATCCCGAACAGTCGGTCTGATTCTGTTTGCTAAAATTCCCATGTTATGAAATCGATTACACAGTGCACATCCTAATTACATTTTTATCTCGATTAGGTGTGATAAATCATTCGCTGCAGTCTCTACCAGATTATTGCACGTCAGCCGACTAATATCAGAGTATGGCCCCAAGCAGCTAAGATTCGCGCCGCTGTGTATTGGTCACACATGAATTATCAGTCGATAATTTCACTGGCTTATACTTAGCACAATCGGTCCGTAAGGTGTACTCGTCCAGGATAAAATCGTTACTTCGGAGATACAAACCTCGATGTTGTCTATGGCGCACCAAAGGGGTCGAAACTTTAACTTCTGCTCGAGCAGAAAAAATGCTGCTCGAGCAGCATTTAAATGCTGCTCGAGCAGCATATTGCTGCTCGAGCAGCAATTTACTGGTCGAGCAGCAAAATTCCTGCTCGAGCAGGATTATGCTGCTCAAGCAGCATTTATTTTTAGAATAAGCCATTGAACCCGTCAGCCAATCAAATTTGAGCTTACAAACGGACGACATTAGCCATCTCTACGGAAACTTAACTGGTTCCCCGTTGAATATAACCGTTGACTATAATATACAACAGGTACAGGCTAATGTATCGGCGATTTTAATTGGATAACGCGAAGACCAATCGGAACGTTGTTTATTACTGTCGGGAATTCATGACGTTAACGTTTATCCGCTAACATGCACGCGACGTCATGTATACTATCGACGTCACTTTTCATGTTGTATATTAAACAACTTCGTATGAACGTCTAATAAAATGTCGAAACTAACGCAATTGTTTTCGTATTTCGCAGTTTTTTAAAACCATACGATCATCATACGCAATAATAACGAGCTTTTATTCTTACCTGTCAGCTGTCAAAAAGTTCGGGAAATGTTTTGTTTCCGGTTTGGAAATGGTACACGGATTACTTCCCCTGAACCTCGTATAATCTCGCGATATGTTAACCGGTCCAAATTTGGACCGGTAAAATTAGCCTGTACCGATCCCTATATAGAGAGTAACGATAGATAAGGGGAGGTAACCAATCTATAGACGAGTTAATTGTTATTGTTTACATTCGGGATTTTTCGCGCATGCGCACTGACTGGTTGGCAAAAACACTGGTTACAGTAACGTAAAACATGTATAAAGGGCTTTTGTTTAGTCAATTAAACGATAAAAAATCCGAAATAAACATTACAACTCTTATACAATAGTGCAAATATATCATATTTAGTACCAATAAATAAATGTATCATCATATGTATAATTTCCTCTTTATAAAAATACAAATTAGTTATTAGCATCAGAGTAAACGTGGTCGGAAGACTAAATACTGACAATACCACACAACAAAACAATAAACTAGCCGTATTCTTTTTTATAGTAAGACTTTAAAAAATGATATTTAAAAACTTATAAAACATATATTAATTTGATTATAACTATAAACGGTGTGGATATTGTTATTGCTCATCAGCGATCGAAAGTGTATTATAAGAGGCGCATTTAATAATTATAAAACAAAGCCATTAAAAACGGAATACATTACAATCGTTAAATGTTGTGGTAATTTTCTTTTCCATAGAATGAATTTTCGTTTCGTTTCCATTGAATTACAATATTAATAAATTTTAATATACAAATGAAAATAAAACCTGCATCTTGTGCAAATTGAACTGTCTTTGCATGTATATTGAAATCTCTTAACAAGTAATAAGGAGTGATACATTTAACAATCTAGCATTTTATGATAAATATATATATTAATTTAATTTATTTTACACAAATATTGTTTATCCATTGTGATTGCTTGGTTTCATGATGGTGTTACGTGCAATGCAAGAACGTACAATCTTTACACTAAATTGACGAGTTTACATTTGCCGGTACCCGCGGTAAATACATCAATTGTGTAGCAGTAATATTGAACAATATTTTAAATTTAAAGTTATAAAGCACTGTATTATTATGATTAAACTGGCTTACATATAAATACGCATGTTCTTGTTAATCCGTTTCAGACAAATATCTTCTTTTTTTAATATGTTAAATTATTTATTAAAGCAAATGTTACGTATTTTGGCTTTAATATTTGGCTTGCTCAATATGACTGCTGAATATGCCAAGAGATGGCATGGAGGTATCATAAAGTCTGCCACATGTGGTCTATGCAGGGACCCAATTAAAGTATTGGTCACTATGTTTATGACACCGGCATGTTTTCTGTGTAATTGTCTGGGCAGTCTCCGATCATAACGAGATAATAAGTGTCAAAATTGGTGTGCACAATTAAATAAAACAATGAGATTTATTAATTTATTTGTTGTGTAACAAGGTAAGTCTGTACAGATATATTAAGATTAAAATCAGTTACTATATGTTGCGCACAAAAAGCGATCTATTTGATGTTTGTTTTCATCCTTATTTGTGTTTTTTCATTAAATTTAATTTATTCTAAAAGAATTTCCATTTTTGAAATTTTGTATCTAAAATGGACGTGAAGATGCGTTTAGTAGAGATTTTTGTGGTAACCACATAACGAGCTCGTAGATAGTGTACGTTCCACTCCATAGCTCGTTTTTAGTAAACACAAATAATAACAACAATATAATCGTTCCAAAAATGAATTTCCACGCATGCTTATGTTTTATTCAGACATAAATAGTAAAATTATATTTGATACAGTTCATGAGTATCAATAAAAACGATGATAATGTCAACCTTCTCTATATGCGCTTATAAGAATTCCACCTCTTTTTGCCAACCAGTGGGCGGAGTCTAAACTTTGCAGGTGCGTGTGACGTCACGCGTTAACTCGTCTATACGGAAACGAAATAGACCGGTGTAGCGTCAATATTGTCAGATCGTGAGATCTGACGATTTTCACAGTACCCCCGTGATATTGCTCCGATCAGTCGCCGTGAAAATGTCAGATTGGTGAAAAATAATATTTAACGCATTGTTGTTTCAATTCAACTTAATTTCGCGTTTTAACAGCTTGCAGTTATTTTCGGACATCTTTTTTTCGGACGTTGAACCTAAACACATTGTTCACAACAAAGATGTCAAAACAGTAGTTCTAACACCATGCAAACATTTGAATTTTAAAACAATTTTCGTTTTAAATGTTATATATATCGATGATGTACATGCATTACATTGTAAAGAAATATGGTAATGCATAATTTACAGTCATGAGTGTTGCAGTTTTTTAATACAAAGATATAACATTGATTTAAGAAAATATTTTCAGATTATATATATATATATATATATATATATATATATATATATATATATATATATATATATATATATATATATATACATTGTGTATATATTATTTCAGCTTAAAAAAGTTAAAAACTGACTATGAACCAAATTCAGTTCCAGAAATGTATAATCCCAATCGGTGTTTTTATCATTATTTTAGCTAATTCACATGTACACTCAATTCAGGAAAACTATTGTTTTATATTTCACACAATCATAGTTACCACTATCATCATTTATTTAATATGTCAATAAGCTCGATTGGTAATTGTCGGTTCGGCTCGGGTAATGTTTTAAAGTACCCCGTGTACTCTTAAGTATACTTTAATGTACCCCAGGTACGCTAAATATACTTAAACGTACCGTTGGTCTGTCTCTCAGTTCAGTCACTCACAAACTTTTCAGTGCTTTATCTCAGAAACTCAATATAAGTTTTCAACATGAAACTTTATGCGTGTATAAAATATAGCTGAGGAGAGGTGCCATGCACAAGAACCATAACCCGTCGCTTTCTGAAATAAGAGTTATTGCGCTTTGTTGTTTTTGTATGATGTAACTAGGGCTATATCTCAGATACTTTACAAGATTTTAACATGAAACTTCATGGGTGTATAATTATCAATGCACAAGAACCATAACCGTATACTTTCTTACATACCGGTTATTGCCCTTTCTTGTTATTGTTATTTTATGATGTAACTTTTCAGGGCTATATCACATTTATAGAACCATGCATAAGAACCACAACCCTTCACTTTCTGAAATAAGAGTTATTGCCCTTTGTTGTTTTTGTATGATGTAACTTTTCAGGGTTTTATCTCAGAAACTATAAATACAAGATTTCAACATGAAATTTCATGGGTGTATAATTGTCAATGAGAATAAGTGCCATGCACAAGAAACATAACCGTAGTACATATGTACATGTCTGATGTTACTTTACAGGACTATATCACAGATACTATACACGATTTAAAGATGACATTTAATGGATGATAAGATATCAATGAGGAGAGGTGTCATGCACAAAATCTATAACCCTACACTTTCTTAAATAAGAGTTATTGCCAATTGTTTTTTTATGTTGTTACTTTTAAATAAGTGAGATAAGGGTACAACCCTTCAAATAAACTTTTCTGTTAGTTCTGCACCCATCAATAATCAGAATTTATTTGGCAGGGGATATCAATTTAACGAATTTGCTTATTATTAGTCTAAACGTTAAAATAGACTTAATATTTTAAGTAGCAATGAGAATATATAAGACACAACAGACTCATCAGTCATCAGTATTATGTTAGCATATCTTTAATCGGTTACTGAACTAGGGAAAATAAAGTTGAAGTTTATCAGGTGGTCTAAAAGTCCTGACCGCCTAGCAGATAAGTCTACAAAGTATTTTAAAACCGGTTCATGAACATGAAATGATAAGTCATTTAGGCCATCGGGATTATTTATTTTAAGTCAATATAGGTTTTTGGAATCTTAAGGCACTCATTGAAAAATACACCACAACATAAATAAATATCTAGGTCAATTGTGATTCTGTCAAGCAATGATTATCATATCATTTTTTATCTCCAGAGTTATTCTTTTTTTCTTACACTTATCATAATCTAACCATCTGCATTATTTTTGCCAAACAGGTGGTTTTGCAATCTGAGCACCACAATCATCAATATTTTTGTGTGGATATAAAGATGTTATAAAAATTTAGGATTATAAAACCTTAAGTTTTATTGTGCTGTACTTGTTTAGGAGATGTGTAATACCAACTGGCTACTTCTGTTTTCAGAACTAAAAGGCACAGAAGGATTTTATTAATATTTTGTTGAGTTCTCAGATTAATTGAGCCCAAAGCACTTCCTGCTACAAAAACATATTTTTGAGCAACAACACATATTGATAATATCCATTTTAATGCTGTGCGGGTCTTTACAGTGGAGTGATCGAGTCTCACAGATATGTTTGCCGCACTCCATGAATCAGAAGTCTGCATCTCACGACTAGTCTCGATAAACTGCATCATGGGCCTGTCGCAACATTGTGAGATGCTGTTTTGACCAAAGATTTGGCAGTCTGGAAATAAAGTAAAAGTCATTCATACTTAACTTAAAAAACAACAACATTTGTTTGCAATAAAAAAAGCATATATGCACTAGATTTATTGTTCACAAAAAATACTATTTCTGAAAATAAAATTGCAAGAACGATAGTTTGACAGTGAAAAGTATTCATGTTTTATGCATCATAAATATACAATCACATTAAGACACTGAAAAACAACTTTTCATACAAAATAATATAATGGAGCAAAGAAAATGCTTTTTTTCATTATATGACACATTAATAAATTAAAATATGAGTAATCTTCTTGTTTAACCTTTTTTCAGGGTTATTTGACAAAAGTGGGACTCTATAACACAGTTTGATCCTCACGTTATGATATTACATATGAAATATCATGTCCTTCATAAATTAAAAGAAAATGCAAGGCTCTAAAAACCAATGCACCAACAGAAAGGTACGATGATTATATTCTACATTCTCCCATTTTTTTGTTGAATAAAAGTTAATGCAGATCTTTACTAAGCAAACTAGAGCTTTGTCACAGACGTGACAAATACCCCCACGTGCCGCATTGATACAGACTATTTTGCATGCTGTCTTCACAAAACAAGATAATCAAATTTATGGCGATTTTTAAGAATGATAATGCCATTATTATTTATGGCCATTTCGACCTTTGAACTCTTGAATTCTTAAGCATGACATGCAGTCCAAATTCATGGCCATTTTTTTACTTTTGAACTCCAAGTGTGACCTAGACCTTGGAGTTATCGACATAATTCTTTCGCATGACACATCGTCCAATGACTGTGAACAAATTTACCATGTATTTTTAAAATCTCACAATAAATTACATAGTTATGGCCCGGGCAAGATCATTTATGGCCAATTTTGACATTTGAACTCACAGTGTGACCTTGACGTTGCAGATATAGACGTAATTCTTTTGCGGGACACACCGTCCAGTAATAGTGAACAAATGTGCCAAATGATTTTAAAATTTCACAATGAACATCATAGTTATGGCCTGGACAAGCTCATTTTTGGCCTTTTTTTACCTTTGAACTCAAAGTGTGACCTTGAACTTGGAGTTATCGACGTAATTCTTTCGCGCGACACACCGTCCAATGATGGTGAACAAATGTGCCAAATGATTTTAAAATCTCACAATGAATGACATAGTTATTGCCCAGACAAGCTCATTTATGGCCATTTTTAATCTTTGAACTCAAAGTGTGACCTTGACCTTTGAGATATTAAAGTAATTCTTTTGCGCGACACACCGTCCCATGATGGTGAACAAATTTGTGAAATGATTTTAAAATCTCACAATAAATGATAAAGTTATGGCCCGGACAAGCATTTAACCCTTGAACTCCAAGTGTGACCTTGATCTTGGAGATATCGACGTACTTTTTTCAAGCAACACACCGTTCCATGATGGTGAACAAATGTACCAAGTTATTTTAAAATCTAATGATAAATGACATAGTTATGGTCCGGACAAACTTTCGGTTTAAAACACACTAAGTGACCCCGTGAACTAGTTTTTGACCCAGTATGACCCATATTCAAACTTGGCCTAAACATCATCAAGATACAACTTGTGACCAAGTTTGGTGAAGATCGGATGAAATTTCGGGACCGACAGACAGACCGACCGACAGTACGACAAAGTGACTCCTATATAGAAATATAAAGCTAATTTATTACCATCAATGCAAACACTCCACAGCTGTTTCCATGGCGCTGTTTGTTGCAAGGTTGCGCTTTGAACTCTGAACTGAATTTTTCCAAGCCATCTTTCACAATTTGCGCTCGTTGACACATGAACTGGCTGCAACAAATATTTTGTTGGTAAAAATCAACAAAAATCATGTGCCTATATACTTAAGCGGTACTTTATCTATACCAAATTGTTTTGGTAATCAGTTTTCAAACATATATATATATGTGAATCTATTAACACATTATTTGAAACACATAAGTGTGAGAGATAGGACACAATAATAAATAAGAATGAACTAAGAAAGCAAGCTTAAATTTATATATAGCCTATCATTTTTAAAGTGTTGGTGGTCATTACAAGTTAATATTAAAGATAAAGATCCAAATATAGAAAACAAATAAGATTTACAAAGTTTTTTGAATATCTTGTTTGGTATATTGCCTGATGAATGATAACTGGAACTGGACAAAAAAGCATCCTAAATGTGACCTTGATCTCTTGTTAACGCATGCGCTGCAGCTTCTCTACATTGAGAACATATGTGGTAAGCTATATTAAAAATGGCATATTCAATTATCGAATCACAGTTTGGATAAGCTCAGAGACACACATAAAATGCACATACACCAACTGCTACTGTGACTGCTATATCAAGCAGGCAAGACAAAAAATAAATTACAGCTTTGAACCTTACCAGAACAAATCGAACAAGGCCTTGTTGTTACCACCCAACTAGTTGTAAATGGTTACAGTCCTGGACATAACACTTGCAACCAGCAAAACCCAGTGATTGTTGCCTTTACATTGTGGCAGCATAAGTAGATCATACATATTGAAGTCCACCTACAAAATGTGAAATTATAATGTACCTTAAAAAACAATGTATACATTACTAAACAGTGAGAAATTTGCTCAAATTACTTCAAAGAAGTATAGTGGCATGCTAGAATCAAGTACAGTTTAAGTTAACAATAAAACAAAAGATTGTCAGGCAATATGGTACTCCTGGAACAACTTTGTAGAGGTCATCATTTGCAAAGAACATGTAGAATGTATGAAGAACCACCACTTTTACATAAAAATTCATGTTATGTAAAACGAAGACTTTGGCATTCATATCTCACAGACTTATCAAGTCATTACCACTGCCACCTTCATCAACATAATTATTGGACACATAGAGAACTACTATATCTCACTACATACAAAATGTGGTAGCCCTAGATCCTAGAGTTAAGGACAAGAATATTTTAAAAGTTTTCACAAAATAAGCAAGAAAGAAATGTATATAATGTTCAATTTTGTGGCCCATGGGTCAGGGTCAAATTTGACCCAAAGGACATAATTTAAACAAACTTGGTAGAGGACAATAAGATGTTACTGCAACCCAAATTTGGTAGCCATAGTCCGAATGGTTTTCAACAAGAAGATTTTTAAAATTTTCACAAAATAGGCGCTTTATAAGCGTTTATTCAATTTTGTGACCCCCCCCCAGAGGCATAATTTTAACAAACTTGGTAGAGGACTATAAGATGTCACTTCACACCAAATTTGGTAGCCCTAGGCCCAATGGTTATGAACAAGAATGATTTTACAGTAATTTAGCCATTTATAAGCATATGTTCAATTTTGTGACCCCCGGGGCAGTTTCAAATGTGACCCCAGGGGCATAATTTGAACAAACTAATAAGAGAACTAATACTTGTCAATACATACCAAATTTGGTAGCACTATGCCATACAGTTATGGACAAGTAGATTTTTTAAGTTTTCACAAAATAGGCCTCATATAAGCATATGTTCAATTTTGTGACCCTCGGGGCAGGGTCAAACTTGACCCCAGGGACATAATTTGAGCAAACTTGGTAGAGGACTATAAGATGTCACTACATACCAAATTTGGTAGCCCTAGGCCCAATGGTTATGGACAAAAAGATTTGTAAAGTTTTCACAAAATAGACCCTATATAAGCATATGTTAAATTTTGTGACCCCCAGGGCAGTTTCAAATTTGACCCCAGGGGCATAATTTGAACAAATTGGTAGAGGACTATTAGATGTCTCTACATACCAAATTTGATAGCCCTATGCCCAATGGTTATGGATGAGAAGATTGTAAAAGATTTCACAAAATAGGCCTTATATAAGCATAATTATGTTCAATTTTGTAACCCCAGAGCAGGGTCAAATTTGACCCCAGGAGCATAATTTGAACAAATTTGAAAGAGGTTCACCCAAGGAACATTACTGAGAAATTTCATCAGAATTGGACCAGTAGTTTAGGAAAAGAAGATGTGTAAAGGAAAAGTTAATGCACGGACGGACGCACGCAGGCACGGACAGACGCACGCATGACGGACACAAGACCATGACATAAGCCCTGCTGGCCTTTGGCGAGTGGAGCTAAAAATCAATTAAGGAAGGGAGGGAGCACCCCTCCCTAACCCAACCATAAAGGCCCCTGGGCATCTGAAATATGATCACAAGCACTAATAATCATATAATAATGATAAAACCTGGTCACCACTGTCGATAAATTGGAAATTGTTATGATTGTGAGATATAATGTAAACATTTGCATACAGATCAATCTTTTTTCTTCAAGCCTTACACAAAATAACAATGCAAAATTAAAGTTTTAAAGGTTTTCAATGGGTACAAATAGGGTATTTATCTGGGCATTGGAAACGTTGAAATACATGAAAATATCATCAAACAACTTAAATGTATTTCATTGTTAAAATATGTTTTTCTTGATTTTTCTCCAAACTTTACACAAATATGGGTGATTTCAATAATATAAACTAGAAATGGCGCGGCAGAGGCCGACGTGTATCCCCACACCGCATGTTTGACCCATGGGTGCCCCAGGGTTGGTAATGGGGCTGTGCATAGTTGAGATTAAACGTATTGTCATAAGAGAAGTTCGGTATCAATTAGATGTGAATCGGTGTAGAAATGAAGAAATTATAGTAAAAGGCAATTTTGGGTGGGCGTGGCCTATGTGGGCGGGGTGCCCCAGGGTTGGTAATGGGGCCATACATAGTTGAGATAAACCATAAGAGAAATTCAGTATAAATTTGAAGATACACATGCATGCCAAATATCAAGTTGCTATCTTGAATATTGCAAAAGCTATGACCAAGGTTAAAGATTTGGGACACACACACACACACACATACAATGACAGACAGGCCAAAAACAATATACCCCCGATCTTTCGATCCGGGGGCATAAACATGAGTAAAAATCTCTGACCCGGCCCCACCTCGACCCACATAACTTTTGACCGAGGGGTCAGATCAAAATTCCAAATAGTGCAGGGTCACACATATACTCATAGCTACCATGTGTGTAAGTTTCAAGGTTCTAGTGCTTATAGTGTAGGAGGAGAAAGTGGCCAGGACGGACAGACAGACGGACGGACGGAAGACGGAGATAACCACAATATCCCCACTTTTTCTCCGAAAAGCATGGGGATAATGAAGCCTTAATGAAAAATTTTCTCAAATTTTAGATGTTAAGTTATGGCAACAGTTTTGTTTGTATTGCATAGGGAAAGGGTTCAAGTTTTATAAATGAGTAGAGCCGTTCTGTCAGATGTAATCACTTTTTCACAACAGAAGATGTTAACCAAATGTTTTGATTTTTTTTTATAAATGTACATGTCTTTTGCACTTAATAAAATCCCATTAAAACATGTTATCAATATGTTGTGTGCTTTGTCAACATGCAGTATGTTCTTAAGCAAAATGTAAATACACAATCAGAAGTGTTCTAAAAAAAAATATGGAAATTTTCATGTTTTTGAACACATATTTTTCAAAACTATACTCCTAAATGTTTTTTTCCTGGCCTCAAAGCAGTGTATCTTAAAGTAAAAACTCAGATTTATCAAAATATAGGATGGCCTTCAAATATATGTGAAGTTTCTTTTTTATTATATAAGAAAATCTGCAAAAACTAGCTTTTGCCAAAACTGTATACAATTTTCAAACATTTGTACACTTGGGACACTTACATGACTTTTGTATACAATTTAAATAAGCAAACCATTCAACATATATAAATACTTTTTAAATTTTTATTACATTTGACTATACAAATTAATGTTTCCCCAAATAATGTTCTGTGGTAGAAGGTCCGTTTGATGATTTAAGGTTGATGTTTAGAGATTTAAGGTTATTTGTACTTGACAACTTTAAGTCTCATTTATTCTAAGAAATACCCAAACAGTCAGTAATATAGAATACAAATTAAATTGGCATAAAATATTCTTATAAAATTATAAGATAAGTTACAGGGAACTAGAATTGTTTGCTGAAAGGATCTAGCATGATTTAAGGCCAAATCTGTACACTTGGGACATTTTCAAAATGGATGAAAATCTGAAGAAAAATAGCATAACTTTTATATGTATTTCATTTGAGGTATTTTTGTGGCCCTTAGTATGTTTATAACCGATGGAATATCAGAGGCATAAGGAATCTCCATAATTATGCAGTGTGTCATAGATCTGTATTTCCCATAAAAAAAACACATATATTTCACAAATTGTAGATACATTTGACCTGGTTTTCAATATATTTCACATAGTTGTATATATTTGACTTTGGTTTCATAATTTATCTTGTTCTATAGAATAAAGATCTATTTGACATTGCTCTCTATATGCTGGAGATCTATATGCTGGGCATTGTTCTCTATACAAATGGATAGCATACCTTGTTCTCTAAATATCAAATGATGTTCTATACATATTAAACATTGTTCTCTATGGCATTGACCTTGATCTTTAAATATAAGACATTATGCCTCTTCTATATATTGGAATTTGATATCTATATATAAGACATTGCTCTCTATACTTGAAGTTGATCTAATATTGTGTTCTCTATATATTGGACGCTTTTCTTTAAATATTGAACATGGTTCTGTATACAAAATACATGTTTATATTTTTTTATAATATTTGACCTCGTTTTCTATAATATGTGTCTTGTTCTGATAAAACTGGGCTAAATTCATGTGCGTAAAGTGTCGTCCCAGATTAGCATGTGCAGTCCGCACCGGCTTATCAGGGACGACACTTTCATCTTAAACTTGATTTTCGGTAAGAAGGGACTTCCTTCAAACTAAAAATGTCATAAAAGCGGAAAGTCTCGTCCCTGATTAGCCTGTGCAGTCTGCACAGGCTAATCAGGGACGAGACTTTCCGCACATGAATTAAGCCCAGTTTTCTAAGAACAAGACACATATAATTCACTGTTCTATATTTAGACCTTGCTCTCTATATATTAAACATTATATTCTCTATATATTGGACCTTGTTCTTTATAAATTAGACCTTGTTCTTTTTATACTTTATACATTAAACACGATGTCCTCTTACTTGACCTTCCTCTGTAATATCCTCTATATATTTTGGTAATGTGTCATTAAAAATGAATGAAATAATAATAAGTGCAGTGCTGTACCGTTGTTTATCGAAGGTTTTAACATGGTTTTTAGTTTAGATGTGTAGGAATTGTACCACAAGGGTGACAGTCTGCGTGGTTTAATTATAAGAATCTGAAAGACTTTGTCATCCATCATATTTGACATTTGACCATGTTCAACTTTTATTTTGGCTTTTTTTTTCAGTTGCTTTTGAATGCTTTATTAAATCGAAATTTAATCATTGATTCTGCTATAATGTAAGTTTGTTTTCACTTTCTGGAGGTTTATAAGAAAAACATTCATTTTGTGTCCCAAGTGTACATGTACAACATTCAATAACCAACTTCAGGCTAACATTGAAGATTATTGGAGAAACATTTTGATTAAAATTGACATTAATTTGAGAAGAGGAAATGTATTTTTGTAATAATGTTATGGTAAAGTCAAATATACTTCCCACACATTATCATTTATATGCTTATATTTTTCTTCTGAAGACAAAATATGGAGACATACCCATATAATAAGAGTAGTTCACCCCCAGAGTGAAGAAACCACCTTTTTCTCTTGGAGATTACACCCTTCTGTGTACTTCTTTCCAGAAAATTAGTGCCTTTGTTTATTTTTTTAAAGATATCACCTGTCCATCAAACATGATAAAAATTTCGTACACTTGGGACAATGCGATATTTGTCTTGCAAAAAAGTTCACAAGGTTTTGGCATCAAATTTTCAGTACATCTAGTGATAAGCATTAATGGTTTGAAGAAAATGATGTAAAACCTTAAAAAATTCTATCTTATGAAAAATTTAAAATAACTTTCTTGCAAAATGTACACTTGGGACAGGGACAAATTCTGACCACATTTAGTATTCAGCTGTTCAAAATTTACATGAACAAATAATTGTATAAATACCTGTACAAATGTGTAGAAAAAACATGTGACAGGTTAAAAGGACACTTTTTGCCTATAAATATTGAAGCACTTTATGATGCCACCTCTTAATATACGTGAAGAGAGTTGAAAATTGTGGCACAAAATTGACAAGAACATCATTGCTTTGAACACTTGCTACAAGAGATATCAACCTAAGTAAGAAGCATTGTTTTATTTTTCTTAAAACATATGCATTTTTATGTTCATTTAATGATGGCAATACCTAATATTTCTGAAAGTTTTATTGAAGTATAGATTTGAAAATTGCCTTTTACATAAAATGTCACGCAAAACCAGTACACTTGGGTCAATTTTAAGGATATTTTTCAATATATTTTGTTAATGAAGCAAGTTATTGAGAAGAATTTTCACATTTAAGTTAATCACATGGAAACACTTCTGTAAGATAGAAAAAGAACACAAACATGCTTAATGGTTAGAAAATAAATGCATGTTTTATTTAGGCTTCATTATTTTTTAAATCACCCATAGGATATGATGCGGCATTTGTTTTTACGGAATAAAAAAAAAAACAATCATTTTTACCCGGAAGTTGGCGCTGTAATAAATTTGCTATTCTGTGTGTTCTTTTACCAAGCTTGATTAGGAATTTTTGAAAACGCGCCATGGAGATTTTCTTTCACCAATAAAAATAATAGTTCACGGATTCAAACCATAATTCCTGATTAATATGTTGCTACAGTGGATTCCTGTTCTTAGCATACCATGTCAGCAAAAATTATGCTAATAACAGGAATATGCTATTAACAGGAACACACAATTTAGCATAAATATAGCAACTGGGGGCATACAATAAGTCAAATCTGTTAATAATTGATCGTCAAAGTGAAATTTAAATTCAACATTGTATATGATTGATGTTAAGATAACTATTTATTAAATGGAATTGCAGGTATTTGCGTTTGCATTTGAGCATATTTTCGCAGATTTAAAGCATATTTTCTTGGCATTCTGAGAATGTTCTATGCTATAAAGACTTTAAGTGAATTCTGAATATTGGGGTTAAAAATTATGCTATTAATAGAAGAAAAATACATTAAAATTTAAGAATTAATCTGTGCTTTGACATTCTATATGCTAATAACAGAAATATGCTATTATCAGGTATGCTAATAAGTGGAATCCAGAAATTATCCTTCAGTCTGACAGAATTTCGTAGCCTGTCAGACCAAACATCTGACAGATTATTTTACATTTTGCGGTGTCTGACTTGGCTTCTCACTTTTGAGTCCATGATGCTAAATGTTTTAGATTCAACACTAGTTTCTTCAACCTCACGACACCAGAGCTCCTGTGATGCAAATATACTTAAGTGGTATAAAGAGATATATTTTTCCTGCAAATTGCGTTTAGTTCCTCACTTCTGGTTAAAAACAAACCTGTTACCCTCCGATTGACTGTAAATTTAAACAGCAAACTCCAATACATATTCCTGTTAGTATTCTTGTATGAAAATGTCCACAACATATGGGCGTAGTTATATGGGGACTGAATATTCAAATACATGTAGGTAAGAAGTACAGTAAATGACATGACAAAATGCTGTTACGACATATCATCATCCTTAATTCTAAACCAGCTATACATGGCATTATTCTTAAGAGGGGCAAATTTAGAATAAAGATAAAAAGATACAAACGATTCGCAATGGAAAAATTATTTCCTGCAAATATTTTTTATCGAAATTATTTCTGTCAAGACATGTTGTACTATAGCATGCCATGGTTAAAATGAGTGTGTAATACATTGCCTAAACTCTTTCTGCAAAGTTTGGGAAGTCTGCTTTAGGGACATTTAAATGGAAGGACAGATGAAAGGTAACTCATTATAGTGCCAACAATGTAATTATTATGCAATTTTTTCGCAGTTCAGAGCTGAAAATAACATCCCAGAACTTAATTATGCACTGCCAAGTTATTCAATAAATAGTAAATTGTAAACATTTCAATTATGAAAAATTAAACAACTTAAAATTCAGACACAACTCTCATTTTACCTGTTGTTAGCTTTGAACAAGCTTATTGGCCTCGGTGAAAAATAATTTACATTGAAATTGAGAAAAGTCCTCGAGAACTCAGTGCCCCAGATAATTATTTGGGAAATAGGGTTTTCAACCATTGATTTTGAACAATAGGGTGATTCCATTCTTCATATAGAGTGAAATGAGTAATAAAAATGCAAACCTTAAAATAATTTCTGATTTACTTCTGTTGACGCTGCACACTTGTATTGATTCAATAGAACTGTAAACTATCATCATAAATTTTAATAAACTGATGTTTCGTAATATCTTTAATCCTTGAAACTGTCCATGATATAAACTTTAAAAAATGTCGACAATTTCTAACCAATGAAATGCCTTTTTATACTTTTGACAGGTTTGTTAAGTCACAGACTTTCCATCATGTTTTTTGGATGTAAACTCAACTGCTGTATACACAGTTTCAAACAAAATCGATAACACAAATGATTCGGCACTTATTGGCTCTTGCTTTCTTGATTCGAAAAAGTTTGTGATCGGCTGATATTTTGGGGCAACAATCTCGGACGTCTTTCGACCTCTCTTAGCTATTTTTATTTCGCATTGTAATAGAAACTGAAAGTACAGGCGCTTTACAAATACATGCACAATGAGTGACGAATTAAGTCAGATTGAAAACGCATAGCGTTTGAATAACTATGACCGTTTGCTGAGCTTGCTGAATGTAAGCGTCACCGCGTTACGATAATAATTCCAAAGAGAAAATACCTGAAAAGAGCAAAGCATTTTTAATCGAAGTTTTGTATCGTTAATTTGACGAATTTGCGTAAAAGTCAAATTGGTTGCGTTTTCAATACTTATGATATTGTATTTCTTTGCATTTTTAAACATTTTAATAGGGTGAAAGACGCAGATACACAGCTTATCTGGGGCACTGAGAACTGGTTAACAGACATGATATTTTGGATAATTGTAAAAGACAGCAGATATACATGTATGGGGAGAACGAGAAACGTAAACAATGTTAACCAGAAAGGCACAATCACAGGCAATCGGCACCTGTGTCAGAAGCAATTATTTAGAATCATTAAGAAAGTATATCGATAGAAACAGAGAACCTACACTTGCGCACCCATTGAGCAATTCTTATCAGTCATCGTCGTGATTTTCGCAAAAGTTTTAACAGCCGTTAGACATTTATGATCGATTTTCTTATTAAGCGAGTGGCAACAATTTTTTGATCGACTAGTTTGCAGCCAAAATATAAAGCACTTACCGCGTGTCAATGTTAAACTTTAAACAGGTCGTCACATAAACTTGCAGAAGATGTGAAAAAGGCACCATCATGGCGGCAGCCATTTTTTCCAAACAAACCAGTTTTGCACCAAATGGCAAATATAACAAGAGTTCTGATTGGCTAATGCCATAATCTAAAAATAAATGCTGGTCGAGCAGGATTTTCCTGCTCGAGCAGAAAAAATGCTGGTCGAGCAGTAGATTTGCTGCTCGAGCAGCATTTATATGCTGGTCGAGCAGCATTTTTTTCTGCTCGAGCAGAAGTTAAAGTTTCGACCCCTTTGGTATCCCATAGTTGTCCTCGTGGAAATTGTGCATTTCATGCATGATACAGTAAACTGTCATATACACAAAGAAGAAAATCGGATATTCTGCAATAATTGTGGGCGGACCTTATACACTGAAAGCACCCGCTGTATTTAAACAAAATATGCCGATACATTTTCCACCAGCGGAATAATTCGGCAATAAATATATAAAAGTCGCGGATCTGATCGAAAGAACAGCCGAAAGTTATTTTTATGGGCGGAACTTCACATAAAATAGTACACAAGAAAAATAATATACATTGTATAAATCTTCAGGAAAAATCGTGTTAGAATCGAAATAATTCGTGTTCTTTATTGTTTGTTGTTGAATAACCCACGACCGAAATTTTAGATGCGTGGTTTCAAATCATTTAAACCCTACGCATCTTAACTATCGGCCGTGGGTTATTCGACTACAAACTATAACGTACATGAATTATTTCTTAACTATTTGGTTTTGTTATTGTCAGTAACAAACCTACGCACAGACATTTGTTTGGTTCAATGCATGTTTGTAAGCTATTATCGAGTTTACAACGATTAAAAACATCGGTATAGATTTTCACAGACTAATAATATTGACAACGATGAAAAACAGTCAGATAAAACAGCACACGAAACAACCAATGTCAATGAAATAGCAAATGATAAAACAAAATGAGAAAACTCGTATGTTCCGTTTAAAAATAATGCCTAAGGGAATTTAACTTGTACATTTATTATACCATCTTCATGAATAGCAAAATCAATGGTATATATTTTAACGTAATTTGTCATAATTTCGGATATAAATTTTCGGACACTTTTTCCCCATTTAAATCCGGACCGATTGATTGATTGTGTCCTTACACCCCCTGGACGTTACACCTCTAGTCTTTACACCCTCTAAGCCTTGACATTACACCTCCCAAGATGTAAACATAATTGATTAGGTTACTAACGTGTGATCACACCTACCATAAGGCACACTTCACTTGATTAATGATGTTCCTGCTTTAATGTGTCTGTCAAAGTTTTTTTTATTGTTTGTTTGTCTGTATGTCTGTCTTATTGATGTGCAGTTTTAATTAGGAAATAACAATGTTTTGGTGTGAAAAACATTGTTCTTTGATATTTTCAAATAATTTGTTAATTATCAAAGTGTAATAATAACACCTAAAATTAAAGGAGTTTGGTCACATCATTATTATATTAAATTTCATTAGTAAGAGTTGGTCAATTGGATTTTTCTGGTCAAAATGTGTGTTGTTGAACTGTCACACCTTACCTGTCATGTATTCTTGCCTAGATTTTTTAAATTCTTTTTAAACAAAATAGTGAAAAAAATATTTTATTTTCAATTGATATAAAAATACAAAACATTAATAAGAAAAAAATATTAAAACAAAAAAATAATTGAAAAGAAGATTATAGAGTACACTCACAGTTGGAAAACATTATTTGTTGGCAAAATCAAGAACTTTGATTGCTTATTCATTTAAAGACCAATGAACTTTTAAATATGAAAGGAAAAAAAACCTCTTAATACTCTGAAAGGAGACAAGTAAGAAGTAACTATTAAATTAATAGCAAGTTATCTCCTTTTGTTTTAGTGATATGAAATAGCCTAAGGGCAGATTTGCTTCATTGTCAATATCAGAGACATAACACTGCATGCATTTTATGCACTGCTAATCAAATAGATATATCAATAGATAAGTGAAATACTATGGTTACTACAATAGTAATAAAACTTAAGTAACAGATGTGATACACTGAGATAAAGATATTGCTGAAAAAAAGTATTAATGATTTAGATGCATATTATTACATTATGGTGAAATAAAAATAAATGTATAAATTTAAGGTTGTGTTTTGTTTATTCTAAATATTTTTTTTATTTATCATTATTTTTATTTTATTTCAAAGTTTTTTCTGTCTGTATATTCTTAAAAAAAGTATTTATGATTTAGATATTATAACATTATGGTGAAATAAACATAAATGTATATAAATTAAGATTGTGTTTTGTTTATTCTAAACAATTATTGTATTTATCATTATTTTATTTTGTTTTCAAAGTTTTTTCTTTCAGTTTATTCTTGAAAATATTATTTAAGTTATAGATGCATATTATTACATTATGGTGAAATAAAAATAAATGTATATGGATTAAGATTGTGTTTTGTTTATCCTAAATATTTATTTTATTTATCATTATTTTTATTTCTTCTTTGTTTTCTGTCTGTATATTCTTGAAAAAAAGTATTTATGATTTAGATGCATATTATTACAGTCATTCTGGTGAAATAAAAATTAATGTTTTAGATGATGGCTGCTCAATTAAATAATTTGAGCAACCATTAATCTCATCAGTGTCATCCTACATGACAAATCCAATTAGTGGTTCATAAGTTGATTACACCTTTCTAATCTAATCAATATCTTGGGAGGTGTAACATCCAGGCTTAGAGGGTGTAAAGACCAGGGGTGTAACGTCCAGGGGGTGTATTGACTGGACACCGATTGATGTTGCGGGAAAATATTATCCCTGATAATATATATAATACACCTGGCAATCTTTGTTTTACCTGGAATTTAGTAAAATTGTAAAACTGTACTACATTATCACTATACCAATAATGTTTCATTCATAGTGAAAGTATATGAGGAAATCAAAGTCAAGTATAGTTGCTATAGTGATCATAAGGAAATGGCATCAGACGCTTATCTAGTTGCTATGGTGAACATGAAGTGAGGTCATCAGACGCCGATCTAGTTGCTATGGTGAACATAGAGAGATGTCTTCACATGCCATTTTAGTTTCTATGGCGATCCAGAAGAGAGGTCAACTGATGCCTATGTAGTTTCTATGCTGATCATGAGTAGAGGTCTAGGTTGAGCATCTGCAAACAATCCCTGATGAAGGGGCCTGTGTCTAGTGATGAGCTTACACCAGCTGTGAATGCTTTCTGTAGTATTATGTCAGAAAAATCTGTAACAAACAGGAGAAAATCAGTCATTTTTTGCAGTGTGTCTGTTAAAATTGTTATTACTGTCTAATACTATTAACCAACTTTTAGTCTAGATTGAGATCCAGAAATTTGGCATGACAAAATAAAGTTGCGTATCTACATTACTTCATGTCAATATCATTTTCAAAACCCTAGGTTTACATTATGTAAGCATGACATAATCACAACATAATATACCATGGAAGAACTGGCTGAAGTAGTTTCATTTCAACAAGGACTGTTTGTAAAACACCCATACCCCCAAAATGGGCTGTCCATTGTAGTGGCAGCCAGGTCACCATGACCTTGACCTTTGACCTAGTGACCTGAAAATCAATAGGGGTCATCTGCCAGTCATGATCAATGTACATATGAAGTTTCATGATCGTAGGCATAAGCGTTCTTGAGTTATCATCCGGAAACCATTTGATGGAAGGACCGACGGACTGATCGACCGACCGACGTGTGCAAAACAATATACACTTGGAGACTTTTCTAACGCATCACTTTTCAAACTTGAATCTCAGTAATGAGTTAAGATTTTTATTTAAAAATGTTGCAGGCTACCTTCCCCACTTGCTGACGCATCCAATCGGTAATGATTTCATCGTTTGCTTGTACATATTGTAGTCAAATGATCACATGTACAATTTTAAATCAAAATATTTACTCATATCTGCGATATTTAAGTTTGAAAAAATGCTGCGTTCGAAAAGTCATTAAGTGTAGTTCAGCGCGCTATATAATTCCAATTTAATTTCAATTTCATCATTCTCGATTCGTTTTACACCAGGAAAACATAAAATTAAGTAGAACAACAATATGGCTTGTATGAGCGCGATGTTACAAGCCGGTTGTTCATTAAAACGTGTAAGTTAATGCGTTTTACAGTTCACGTTATTATTTCACGATGTAAGATTTTCGAATTTTACTTTTTCAATGATTTTTTTAATTTGTTATGTTTGATATTTTACTGTTGATCGATTTCAATTAAATTTACTTGGACTATTAGATATGTATTGAATTAGTCCGAGTCCAAATTTCAACAAAATCCGTTCAAAAGTAAAGGAGCTATATTGATTTGAAAAGTGATGCGTTAGAAAAGTCTCCAAGTGTACCTTCTCTTCTTCGAAGGGGGGCATAATAAATATTGATGAGCAAAATAATGATCAATTCATTAAAACTTCACTTTTACTCTCTGGATGGAATCTTGAACAACAAGCATTTGTTTGGATAACAGTAAATATGGAAAAAGCGTACATGTTATAGTAAATATGACAATATGAACATTGCCTAAATAAGGCTTAATATTACAGTGAAATAATGTGTTGTTTCATTGGCAACAATGTCTTGCAGATTTTGACATTCAACCAGTAAAATGTCTAATAGATTGTTCATAAATACCAAATTTTGCTTGCCTAATCCCCATAGGTCAATCAATATCATTATACACATTTAGTTAAGGATACAGGAAACCTGTCTATGTTGAAAAAAGATGGGAATTATGTGCCCACCTGAGTTCAAGGATCAGATATTGTTCAATATTGGTTTGGTGACCTAGTATTTCACCCAAATAGACCCAGATAGCCTTGCTATTGTAAAGATAAACTTCACGAGGACATATCATCAAGCTATAGATAACAAGCGTTATTACACAATTAAAATAACCTAAAAAATGTAATTAAATTTTAAATAAAGCGTACAAAAACGCAAATACAAATTTAATAACGTAATTCCCATAAAAACCTTGCGTCACGAAACGCAATTCTTACGAACACCAGGCGTATTTTTTAGACTGGTTATTTTCCGTACAAAAATGTACCGGACAGGTTATATGCCGTCCAATGAAGAAAAGAAGGCAGTCTTTCCAGCGGTTATCAATCTTTGGGATATTATTGTAATTATTCGTAAAGCCGTCCGATTTCTACTTTCATTTTCTGAAATAATCAAAATGGCCACTCGTGGACGTAGTTTTTAAGGACCAGACTTTGATCAGAAATTCAGTAATTGTTTGTTGTTATGTACAGGTATTTTGAATTCCATTTGTATAATTAATATTATACAAATACCTTATAATACCTTAGTAGATCTTAATTATATTATATATGTCATTCCCTAAATTACCCAATTGAGTTAAAAAACCAGGGGTGAAAAAAACCCAATTAAGCTCAAAAGTAGGGGGTGAACATTTTTTGCTAAAACTCTATTGAATTTACAAAAACCCTGGGGTGGTACGCAAACTTTTACATTTGCACGCTCACGCTAACGCCGATGCCGGGGTGAGCAGGATATATATAAATATTTATATATAATAGTTGAGCTAAAAAGCATCAATTTAAGTTTATCTACATCACCACAATTGTGTATGTGGGTACGAAAATTTTGGGTATGAAAAAAAAATTTGTGTACGAACATTTTGGGTCCGTACAAATTATGCCAAAAAAATCATTTGGAAACGAAAACAAATGTGGCTACGATAAAAAATATTGGGTACGAAAAATTGTTTGTGTACTATGAAATATTTTTGGGTACTACGTAAAAATTTGGGTAAGAAAAAAAATTTGGGTATGACAAAACAATTGGGTAGGAAAAAAAATTTGGGAAGGAAAAAATTTGGGTACGAAATTTTTTTTATTGGGTACGAAAAAAAATTGGGTACGAAAAAGTTTTGGGTAGGAAACAAAATTTGGTTGTACGGGGAAATTTGGGTACGAAAAAAAATTGGGATAAGAAAAAAAAATGGGTACGAAAAAAATTTGGGTACGGAAAAAAATTGGGGGAACAGGGAAGTAGTACCCTTGGACCTCTCGATAAATTTGAAAGAGGACGGGAACCAAGCTGCCTTTACCTTTATCAATGGCCCTGGGGTAGGTAATGTGGACATGGACGGTCGAGATAGACCGTGTTGTCATAAAAGATGTTCAGTATTACTAGTAATTTGAAGTCAATTGGTGAATAAATGAAGGAATTATGTTAAAACAAAATTTTGGGTGGGAGTGGTCGGCCACTTTCTCCTCCTACACTATTAGCACTTGAACCTTGAAACTTACACACATGATAGCTATGAGCATATGTGCGACGGTGCACTATTTGGAATTTTGATCCGACCCCTGGGTCAAAAGTTATTATCATGTGCGTCGCATGTTGTTAGTAAAATGTTTTTTTTTTACCCATTTATTTATAAAAATTCCAAATACATGTAGTGCACTGTCGAACGTATGCTCATAGCTACCATGTATGTAAGTTTCAAGGTTCTAGTTCTAATAGTGTAGGAGGAGATAGTGTCCAGGACGGACAGGACATGGAGATTAATACAATATCAAGCGTGGGGATAATAATCGTTGAAAATAGCATAAAATAAAAAGAAAATGTGCTGAATTCTGTGGAATATTGATTTTAATTCACTCTTGATCATAGACAAAATATATTTTCACTCGTGGATGGGCCACTTGTGAACATATGATTCTCTATGATCACTCGTGAATTAAAATTGATATTCCACCGAATGCAACAAATATCCTCTATGTTATCAAACATGACCAATAACATCAATCTACATCTACAAATTTAGATATCTCACTGGGAAGGTATTCATAAAGTAAGTTCGGGTAAACCTTAAATTCCTTATGTTATAAAATACTATAAGTCTCTGGCTCTTTCCTGTGTCTGTCTTTTCACAATTATATAATTTAAATAAGGCTTTGACAGTATTGCACCCAAAATTGGAGCCCCCTACTGGTCAGGTAAAACCACTAGCATTAAACATGAGCTATATATTCATAATTCTCCTCACCGTATACTTGTATTGATTCATAACCAAAACCAATTTCCATTAAGCACAGCAACATTATGCTTTTATAACATTCACCATGCAATGGACCTCTTGTGAAATCAAAGCTCTGAAGGCATTGAAGTTGTTCGCTATTGCATAATCTTGGACGCAACTCAGTTTTCAAAATTATGCTATAGATTTTTATATCGCAAGTTTGAAATGAACCCATTCAAATTTATAAAAAGTGTTTCTTAAAGCACAGGTCGAGATGTGTGAGCACTGTTTATCCTTATATTTATGTTATAGAGATAACTTAGACAAAATGTGCGCATTGCACAGGCTTATCAGTGTTCACAGGCTAATCTTATTTGACATGCATTAAACCCCATTTCCCTTATAGCAACCTTAAACACTGCATAATTTTACTGCAGGCAGTGTAGGCCTACAGGCAGTGGTTATCGTTCCTAGCGTAGCTAAGAGCAGAAACATCAGTGGTTATCGTACCTATCGTAGCTTAAAGCAGACTGACTTGCAAAACTTGCTCTGTAAAATTAGCTGTGAGCTAACGCTCACAACTAAAATACATTGTGCATGTGATGATGTCGAATACATGAGCTGAAACAAAACCTTATATAACTTTTAATTTGCATATAAAGTTTTAAAATGATAGTCTGTGTACTCTATAATATAATTTTTGTGATTGTGAAAGAACAAAATGATGGATGGGTGAACAGACATAGGGTTTTACAGACACACAAATGACAATATACTGTAAAGTTGTGTTCTGTTTTTAGAAAAATCAAACTTACCTTTGACCTTTAGTTAAAAAAAAAGGTTGTGGATAGTTTTGACTTTGCCCTTGATAAGTACCGGTATACCAAGTTGTATCCAACCAAGTAACCTCAGTAATTTTTTTAAAAATTGTAGGGAAAAATTGTGTAGACAGATGGACAGACAGATAAACAAACATGATGGATAAATATTGCTCAAATGTTTCATATTTATGTAAGCAAAAATCATAAGTTTCATATAGAACATTTTTTTAAAATTGTAGGGACAAATTGTGTAGACAGATGGACAGACAGATAAACAAACATGATGGATAAATATTGCTCAATGTTTCATATTTATGTAAGCAAAAACCATAAGTTTCATATTGAACATTTTATCAGTAATTTCTCCTTAAAGTACAACTTAAGATTTCCCTTCTGAGCTTTGTGAATAAGAACCCAAGCCTATATAATACAATCACACCACAAGAGTAATGTACCTTGGCACAACAGAGTGAACTCTGCAAGGTTTGTAAGTGCAGACATGACAACACCTTGCTCAGCATGTTCCAGGCAGTGTAAAAAAGCTGCTACAAAGTCTGCTGCTAGCCTGTAAAATAAGTAAAGATATATCATGTAATTAAGATGGTAAAATAAGATAGCTAAATTCCGTAAGTGCTCAATTGAGACCAAAACGGACTTAACTTAGTATGTAGTGTTTCACTATAGACGCTTCAGGAAAACTGCCATCCATCCCCTCCTGGTAGCAAAGTTTTTCAACAAACAGGAACCATTTAAACACTGCCAAAAGCTCCATTGTAACCTTGACCTTGAAACCAGTGACATGGTTGTTGCACGTTACACTCTGAATTCATATGATGATCATTTGTGTCAATTTATTTCCAAATCCCAAAATGCACATATACATGAGAAAGATGGACAGGCAATGTCTCCCCACCCAAAAATTTAATAATAAAATAACAAGACTATTGCCAAGCAATATATGTCCCCTACCGGCTCCACCATTGTCAGAAATTACACTATTGTCAGATTTTTATTATTTTTATATTAAACCAGAATTTTTGACTTAGGAACAAAATGAAATGACATGCATAATGTCCATATTGCCATCTATCCATGTTTCAAGTTTCATGAACAAATATTAAGCACTTTTAAAGTTATCGCAGGATCCAGAAAACCACCATTTTTAGCAGTATTTCTAGTCTATTTGTTGCCATAGCAACCATAATTTTTGACGTAAGAACAAAATGAAATGCCATACATAATGTCCATATTGCCATCTATCCATGTTTCAGGTTTCATGAAAAAATATTAAGAACTTTTAAAGTTATTGCAGGATCCAGAAAAGTGTGACTGACTGACAGACTGAAAGACAGACAGAGCGCAAACCATGAGTCCCCTCCGGTTAAACCGGTAGGGGACAATGAACACACATGCCATGCCACGCCACCCACCCACCCATCCAAAACCCACATCCAAACCCCACGATGTCGATCCACCCATCCAAAACCCACCCACCCAATTTGCTTTAGACGAAAACTTCACTTTCAATGCTTATTTACACTGTACATGTTTTGAAACAATTTCTCTGCATGTGTGGCATACAAATGTAAATAACAAGCTTCTTCTGTTCCCCTAATTAACCATGATTTTTAAAATGTAGTCCTCCTTTTGACATGTAGTTCATGTACATGTTAAACTGACACAATACAGGAATCCTTTTAATATATAACAAGAGATGTATTCGTCAGAAACACAATGCCCCCTATTGCGCCGCTTTGAAATTTTTAAAATATTTTTTTTACCTTTGACCTTGAAGGATGACCTTGACCTTGAAATTCCACCACTCAAAATGTGAAGCTTTATGAGAATGCCGCTTTGAATTTTATTTTATTTTTACCTTTGACCTTGAAGGATGACCTTAACCTTGAAGGATGACCTTGACCTTGAACTTCCACCACTCAAAATGTGCAGCTTCATGATAATGCCGCTTTAATTTTATTTTTTTGACCTTTGACCTTGAAAGATGACCTTGACCTTGAAGGATGACCTTGACCTTCTCCACCACTTAAAATGTGCAGCTTCATGAGAACGCTGCTTTGAATTATTTTGATTTTTTTTTACCTTTGACCTTGAAGGATGACCTTGACCTTGAACTTCCACCACTCAAAATGTGCAGCTTCATGAGATACACATGCATGCCAAATATCAAGTTGCTATCTTCAATATTGAAAAAGTTATGGCCAATGATAAAGTTTTTGGACGGACAGACGCCATATATTTGACATTTGATCTTGAAGGATGACCTTCACCTTCACCTTTCACCACTCAAAATGTTCAGCTCCATGCGATACACATCCATGCCAAATATCAAGTTGCTATCTTCAATAGTGAAAAAGTAATGGCCCATGTTAAAGTTTCCTCGGACGGACGGACAGATTGACTGACATACTGACATAATGACGGACAGTTCAACTGCTATATGCCACCCTACCGGGGGCATAAAAATAAATAACAATTAAAATTTACAAGATGTTGAAGGGTGATGACAGTGTTTGCCTTTTTTTCTTTTAGAAATGTATTGCTAGAAATTGACAGATTTGTGAACTAACAAACTTTGAGAACTGTTTAACTACAGGCAAAATGAACTTGCATTTTGTTTTCAAATATTGCAGCTCTCAAAACTTTCAAAACTGGGGCAACAATAAATTGAAAAAACAAAGTTTAGCAACTGTTATTGTAATGCATTTAACATTTTAAGCAGGCATATTGCAGATATTGTAGATAACTTCCAAAACAAGAGCTGTCAGAGGACAGCGCGCTCGACTATTCGAGTGCTTGACAGTATAACGTAATTGTCATGGGGTAATTGTTCAAATTATTCAATACAGTCAAGGTAATAGTTCAGGTATATTTTCCACAATCTATTGAACATTTGTAAAAACATAAAACATAGTAATAAGATTTTATTTCAAGTTTGATAGCAATAGCTTGGGTGGGAAGTTTGGACGGTCTTTCAAAAATAAAGTAAATAAATATTTGTTGTGTTTTTTTTAACCATGTTTCAAAGAAAAACCCTTTTTGGGTTGAATTGGGGGGGGGGGGTTGAAAGGGGGGTTAAATGTGGGGTGTGGTCATTTATTAGACGATCTTTCAAAAATAAAAAAAGGAAAACAGAGAAAAAAATTTGGGGGGGGGGGGGGGGTTGAGAGGGGGGTTATAATGTGGGGTGTGGTCATTTATTCGATGATCTTTCAGAAAAAAAAAGGAAAAACAAGATTTTTTTTTGGGGGGGGGGGAGAGGTGTGGGGGGGGGGGAGGGATTCTTGGTTGGGGCGTGGGGTATTGTTTGGGTGGAATCCATTGTGGAATTCAGGTAAGTGTTGTTTTGTCAAAGTATTAATAAAATCGTATCATAAATAAAGAAGTTATGGCAATTTCTAAAATTTACTCTTGACCTTGAGAGTCAAGGTCATTCAAAGGTCAAGGTCAAATTGAACTTGGCAGGTACAGTACCCTCATGATAGTAAGAAATATAGTCAAGTGGATCTAAACACAAAATTTAACAAGATATTCAGTTACTAAGACAAAAAAGGGCCATAATTCTTACAAAATGCTTGATACAGTTGTCTGCTCTTGTTTATAGATTGGGGTCATGTTGGTAAAGAAGTTTGCAAAATATGAAAGCAATATGTCAAGGGACATTGAAAATATTTGAGGTGGTACGCAAACTTTAACATAGATTTATCAATAATATGCATATTCTAAGTGAGAAACGGGTCATAATTCTTACAAAATGCTTGATACAGTTGTCTGCTCTTGTTTATAGGTTGGGGTCATGTTGGTAAAGAAGTATGCAAAATATTAAAGCAATACTGTCAAGGGACATAGGAAATATTTGGGGTAGTATGAAAACTTTAACATTTGCACGCTCATGCTAATACTAACACTAACGCCGACGCCGGGATGAGTAGGATAGCTCCAATATATATATTTCATATATAATAGTCGAGATAAAAAGTATTTTTTACACTTGTATATATAATAGTCGAGATAAAAAGTAATTTTTACACTTGTTTAAGGTTTTTGTAACATATTTGTTATATCCAACATTCCAATATTGCATAAATAGGTAGTATTAATAACAACTTTCGGCATCTAAACTCAATTAACAGAATAAATGAAAAATCAGAAAATCCTATCCAAATTTTACTGTCAGTTAATGCTTCCTGAACACTATTTTGCAATAAAAATTAAATACCTGTAAATTTCATTGTTTAGCTAGAATAACTATCGAAAGATTTTCTGACATGTACGCTAGCAAAAGATTTGCTGACATGTACCCTAGCAAAAGATTTTCTGACATGTACAATGTAACATCATCTTATTAGAACACATAGGTGTACTTATTGCCTTATAAAAACATTGGAGACCATAGAACATCGAGGTCTTTACTTTGTATAGAAGTTTGGTAGTGCACAACAGTAAACTACATGTGACATCGAATTGGAAATGACTTACAGTTACGTAGTACTACACCGTAACCATATAGTCTAAAAGCACAATGTCAATTTTCCCTGCTGTTCACAAAACACGACTGTAGTGATATGACATTGTCTATCTGTAAGATCATTACATACTGTGATTTTAAGATGATGCAGATTTGTTTGCCTCTCTTCACAGTGTGAATGTCATGATTGATGAAAGCGAAATAATCCTGACAAACTCATTTTATTTACGCATTTTGGATCTTTACGCAATGCAGGATTTAATTAAAATTATAACAGATGGTCATATAAATAATGAAGAGAATTTACTAATTCACAAGCACAAATTTGGAACCTTTTAAAAAAAGTACTCACATTTTTCAAATATTACTCTTGTTTTGCAAGCATGCAAGTCTAATTTAAAGAACTGAAACTGATGTTGTTTGTATGCATATACATAAACCTACTATCGCTTGTAAAGAATATTTATGTCCGCAGACAACCTTGATGCCTCAATAGAATGATAGAATCCCAATACAGATTTTACCATGGACCACAGTGATGCCTCACCAAGGCTTTCTTTAAATGCCATGATAAATCCCCTTGAGAACACCGCATTTTTTGGGCTCACCAACACTATACTGCCTATTTGACCCTTGAATCACAATGCTCCATTTGACAAATGGCTATGGTATTAAAATATTCTAAACAAGTTTCATGATAACAAATGGAACATCTATAACGATCACATAGTTTCAATATAGCCTTTAAATATTATAAGAACAAAAAAGGGCCTAAAGGCCATAGGTCCCTTACCAATTGCCTCTATCAACTAAAACGCTATCATAATGTGCAGATTTGTAATTTTTGTGTAAAAACTGTGGTTTTATCAAGGTATTTTACTTTGTATGACACAGATCTGATATACCGTATACGTGCGCTTATAAGACGCCCTCGCTTATAAGACGCACCCCGACTTCGGACTTTATAATGGGTGGATTTGAGACTGACCCGCGTGTAAGACGCGGTCAAATTTTGCCGTATTCATCGGCCGGAAAATGGCCGAAAAATGGCAGAATGTTAAAGAAAATCATCAATTAGTAAAACATTGAGAATGTTTCAAACTCGCGCTGCATACAATTAGTAATTCACGCAAGTCTGAAAAATAAAACAATCAAACAACAAAGTAAATAATATTTGTTTATTTTATGATATATTAAAATATATATTGGGTTTTAATTTATTTTCAAGTATTATTCATGCAATAAAAATAATTATCAAATTGACAAAATTTCTAACAACTGCGTATGTATCAATCATTTGCCCTAACAATTGCAAACAATTGCAAACATAAAACATATTACGTTCGTATTATCAATGCACAAGCAAAATTGATCGTGTCAGTCATCTTAATTGTATTGTTTGACAGGTATTGAAATCTAATAGGCAGATATTTTGAAAGCGTTTACTTTTATTACCTAGATTATGCAAATTTTACGCCCATTGTCTATCAACAATAGGTAACGCCTACTTTCATAAAATTAGCCAATCGCGTGATAGAGTGATAGACTCCGAAGCGCAGATCGAAATCACGTGTCAAAAAGAAAGCCATATGCGGATAATTGCACGCGGTCGCTCTTTGCTCCCGTCGTTGTTGGCCCCTAATAAATAATGTGTCATCGGTATTAGTGATTCGTCTGAATAAACGTGTTTATTTAACAATTGACAGTTGCAAACTGGTAACTTATTTCAGAGGATACCCTAATTGCCAATTATGTCTTAATTGAAAATTAACGACGTGGAACAAAGACGATCAGGTGATACAAACTTGTCAAATAGCATTTGTAATCGGCAGCGTGTTTACTGAGAATTGATTTTGCTGTTGTTTTAAGCATATTGGCATCGTGTTGCCGCTTACACACGTATACTATAATGGCATGGCATTTAACGACGTCGCGCGCAGACAATCAGGTGATAAAAACTTTTCAAGAATAATCACGGACAATATAACGTCTTACGCCCCAAAAATAACAAATTTCAAATTAAAAATAATAGACAACAAAATCAGTAACAATACATTTTATTACAAATAAATCAGTAACTGAACATAGCGTTCCGATACACGGTACGGGCCAATACAGACATTAGAGAAAATGCAAATGGCTGCCGCGATGATTCAAAACAACTGACAAGTGTCCAACTTGGCTAGCATAAGCCCAGTAAACTCGATTTTTTTTTATTTTTTTGTTTATTTTCACCAGTATCTCGCTTATAAGACGCGACCCCAACTGTAACTTATTAATTTAAGTCTCAAAAATGCGTCTTATAAGCGCACGTATACGGTAGTCTGAGGCAGTATACTAAACCCTATAATCTTACAGGCAGAAAGCTGCTGTCGAATATCTAAAAGCATTCAACCTTAAAACAAGAGGGCCTGAAAGTCCCAAAGTTGCTCAGCTGAGAGGAAAGGAACTGACCTGTCCTATGCAGCCCAAGATGTCATTAGAACAAAATCTTCTTACCAACTTTCATGACTAGTTAACACCCTGGCAGCCACGTTTTTCAACACACCAGAACCATTTTCATAAACATCCAAGATCTCATTTAAACAAATATTCTGACAAAGTTTCATGAAGATTCATGAAGCCATATGAGGAAAAATGCCCCGCCCCATGGTGGCCATGTTTTTCAAGTAACTGGAACCATTTTGTACTTGTCCAAGATATCATTGGGACAAATCTTCTGACCAAGTTTCATGATGATCAGACAATAAATGTGGCCTCTAGAGTGTTAATAAGATTTTACTAAAGCAATATAAAGCCATATTAGTAAAAATGCCCCGCCTTCTGGTGGCCATGTTTTTAAAGCAACCGAAACCATTTTCAACCTCATTCAAAATATCATTGGGACAAATCTTCTGACCAAGTTTTATGAAGATCAGAAAATAAATGTGGCCTCTATGAAGTGTTAACAAGGTTTTACTATAGCCATATGAGGAAAAATGCCCCGCCCCCTGGCGGCCATGTTTTTCAACCAACCGGAATAATTTTCTAACTCGTCCAATATATTATTGGGATAAATCTTCTGACCAAGTTTTATGAAGATCGGACAATAAATGTGGCCTCTACTGTCTTATAAAGATTTTACTATAATAGCCATATATATAGCCATATAAGGAAAAATGCCCCGCCCCTTGGCAGCCATGTCTTTCAATCAAACGCAACCATTTTGAACTCCTCCAATATATCATTGAGACCAATCTTCTTACCAAATTTCATGAAGATTGGACAATAAATGTACAGTTGTCTGCTCTTGTTTTTAGATTGGGGTCATGTTGGTAAAGAAGTATGCACAATATAAAAGCAATATGTCAGAGGATATAGGAAATATTTGGGGTGGTACGCAAACTTTAACATTAACGACGCCGGGGTGAGTAGGATAGCTCCACTATATATATTTCATATATAATAGTCGAGCTAAAAACTGATATAAATATTAGTTACTGTTAGTCTAGAAGTTGCTTCAAAAATTTAGTTTATAAAATAAATCTAACTTAATCTAAAGAACACAATTTATGGAGAGTGGGAAACTCCAGTGACTCAAATGCAAAAAAAAAGGAAGAATTTACAAAAGTTTTTTTTAATCAAAAGAGTCTTCCTAATTTAGAAAATGCCAAATAAAAATTAGCTAATTAATGAGAATAATTTGGAAAATAATGCCAAAATGACTTGATGCTGGTGTTACAATAATTAAGAGTTTAATTATTTCAAAATTCCCACCTTTTTCTAGAGTTGTTACCTTTTCAAGAAAGCATCAAGTAGTGACTGTAACAGCGAAAACAGCTTATTTTATACAGTTATGAGAGCACTGGCAGAACAGTCTATTTTCCCTCAGAACAGTCCTTTTACAGACATTTTGATAAGTTAAAAATATAATCTCTACTCATAGACTAAAAACATAATAAAAACACTCAAATCAACACTATTAGTTAAATTGAACATAAGCAACATACTTCTACTAAAATATGCAAGCTATACAGTCATGCATTCAGCTATCAAAAACACACCAATAATCAATGATCAATATCTTATTAGCTCGGGGGGGGGGGGGGGGGGGTGGGGGGGAACTCTGTATGGGTTTTCTCAAAGATTGCTTATCAGTAATAGTTCCCATTATAGATTAATTTGCTACAAACTGATAACAAATGTGACAAAACAATAAGTACAGATTTACAGAAGAAATTAGAACTTAGCCAAAAATGTCATTATAAAAGAAAAATATGCATTTTGAAGTATTTACCCTTTAAGTGTTTTGAAACCAAGGGGTCTAACAAATTCCAGAGATGAACTAAAATTAGAGTAGAGAACCTGAGTCAGCAGGTTAAACAAGGGAGTTAACTATTAGAAAGTATGTACAGGTTATATTTCTTTAACATTATGGCTTATCAGATTCTTGTGAAAATTGACAAAATAAAATTAAGTATAATGTAATGATAATCAGCTAAAGCTAAATTTTACCACACAGCTTTAGACATACAAAAAAAACCTACCACCCCCTGAGAGCCTTGTTTTTAAACAAACATTGACTATTTTCTGACTCATCTCGCAATTATATTTCCAATTAACTAGAGTGTTAACAAGGTTTTACAATAGCCATATAAGGAAAAATGCCCCGCCCCTGGTGCCCATGTTTTTCAACCAACTAGAACAATTTTCAAAATCATTCAAGATATCATTGGGAAAAATGATCTGACCAAGTTTCATGAAGATTGGGACAATAAATGCGACTTTTAGACTATTAATATGTTTTTACTTTAGCCATATAAGGAAAAATGCCCCGCCCCCTGGCGACCATGTTTTTCCACCAAAACCATTTTCGAACTCGTCCAAGATATCATTGAGACGAATCTCCTGACTAAATTTCATTTAGATTGGACAATACATGTGGCCTCTAGAGTGTTAAGAAGGCAAATGTTGACGATGCACAACGGACAAAAGCCAATCACAAAAGCTCACCATAAAGCACAAATTTATGTAACTCAGACAGTCAGTATACAGAATGATTACCATTTCTTCAACCTGAAAAATGCTCTTGACAAGTGTGAGTGTAAGCTTCAATGCGTAGAATTACCGAAATCCCCCATATATATAGAACGTGAATTTATTTCAGATGACTGAACTTATTTTCATTGTAGCACTTTTTTCCTTTATATTTATTTAATAAAAACTAGATCCTTTCAATAAAATTGGCAACCAATATTCAGCTAAGAATTTTACTCTTTGATCATTTTTGATACAGGAATCATACAAGGAACATCCTGGCCAAGTTGTACCAACTTTGACCATAAGGATCAAGAGCAGACGTCATCACAAAAAGTAGTAACAGACACAATCTCTCTCACACACTAATTGATGAAACATATCAAAGTTTTCAAATGTTCTTCATCAGCACGTTGTTTTCATATGAGCTAAAAACACCTGTGTGCAGCTTTTTAATAGTTTTTTTAAATTGTTAGCTCATTTGCTTTTTACCAATACTAACATGGCTGAATAGTACCCAATCCGTAGGTCACATTCCTCACTGAAAAATATCTAAATGTTTTATTTTAAATCATACATTCAGTAAATCCATCAAATGCATAAAAGTAAACATAAAATATAGACAACTGAAAAACAAATTTTTCAAGTAAAATTCATTTTAATTATTAAATACTTACCTGCTATCTAATAGCTACTTCCTTTCCAAGGTGGATTTATTCATCCGCAAAATTCTTGAGCTGGGAGCCGGCCACCTATACACGGAAATTAGACTATGTCGGAACATAGTGTAATGCAACCTTAGCTAAAGCTTTTACGGCGTCCACCAATCTTCTTTTAATATATCTGAAATATTAGTCGAAGAGCGGGGTGGGAGGTGGGACTCACCGATAGCAGGCAAGTATTTAATTATTCAAACATTTTTTTTAAATAAAATTCATTTTAATTATTAAATACTTACCTGCTATCTCATGCTTCTCTTTTCCAAGGGGAATTAACTCATCCAGAATTTTAACTGGGAATCCGCCACCTCAATACCGTAATACAGGCCAGGTTAAACATAGTGCAATGCAACCTAGGCAAAAATCGGTAACCAACCCTCAATATTCTTTCAATATATATACAACAAGGGACAAAATTGTCACAAAACCAGGTTTTCATTGTGAAAAAAAATCTGATAAAGGGAGAAAACTCAAACTGAACTTTTGAAATGAACAAACAAAATTAACCCCCTTTGTAAGTTTGTTTAAAAAAAAAATCTATTTTTAGTTGTGGCGACCTTGACATTGGAGATATTGACGTGATTCTTTCGTGCGACACACCGTCCCATGATGGTGAACAAATGTGCCAAATGATTTTAAAATCTCACAATTAATGACATAGTTTTGGCCAGGACAAGCTCATTTATGGCCATTTTTGACCTTTGAACTCAAAGTGTGACCTTGACCTTGGATTATTTCGCGCGACACACCGTCCTATGATGGTGAACAAATGTGCCAAATGATTTTAAAATCTGACAATGAACGACATAGTTATGGCCCGGACAAGCTTGTTCCGCCCGCCCGCCAGCCCGCCCGCATTCGCCAATCTAATGACCAGTTTTTTCCTTCGGAAAACCTGGTTAAAAATATTAATCAAATAGCGGGGTGGGAGGTGGGACTTACCGATAGCAGGTAAGTATTTAATAATTAAAATGAATGTTATTTAAAAAATTTGTTTTAATGTCATAAATCTCATGCTGATTTGCAACTGCGGTGGGAAGGTTCGTATATATTTTCCCATCACAGTAGAACCCATAAACAGGGTTATTAGCTAATGATAGCAAAACCTTAAACAAGGGTTATCAAGTAATCTTCGTTAAAACGGTAATAATTATAACTTCTTGGACAAAGTAATATGTCTTTGTCATAAAGAAGACACTACCGTTAGTAAAACCACAACAAGCCCAAACATATACAAATTGTATTGTTGGCACTTCAGAAAACAAAGATAAAAAGATGACAAAGGTGGTCGGATTCCTCCAGAAACCAGCTTAGAGCATGTCAAAAAGTGGGATGTGATTTACATATGCCCACAAAACAGACAGAGCATAATTCATGCGGTCAGATCCTAAAAAGGAATGAATCCTTAGATAGAGATAAGAGTAACTTTCCTTAGTCGAGGTCTAACCCCCGAGAAATAGAAGCCGCAGACACATCTCCCCCCTTTTTAAGGAAAATGAAGAGTGTCTTTTGAGAACCTCGAATGGACTAACACTGCTGAGATAGAACTTCAAAGCCCCGATTGGCCATAGAAGTTTATCCTCGTCTTCATGACTACCAGTTTAAGAAAAACTTGGAAACTTGAAGGTTTTTTAGAAGCCATATAGAGGACTTGATGTATAGCAAGGAATCCTGGCTGACACAAGAAAGTGAAAACGACATAAGATCCAACTGGAATTGGTCGTATTAGCCATAATAAGAAGGAAAACCGTCTTAAAATTATATTGGAAATGTTTATAAGCCTGATGAAAAAGGTTCATAGGAAGCTCATTAAGCATCCCAATACATGTAACACAAGCCAAAACTGCTTAAGAAGGTAAAGGAACGAAAAACATAGTGTTGACGTTCCATAGCTTGGATCAGTTCCAAAATAGGTAAGACAGCAAGGAGTTGTGATGACTTACACAAAACAAGGTATACAAAAGCATAATCTCTATCCTTTGATGAAGAAAAGAACAAAATTCTTATCATCAAGAAAAAGATGAGAAAAACCTCTATGTATCTAGCAGAGTGATTAAGGTAATAACTATGCTCTCGAATACCCAGTCAAAAAAGAATTTCCATAGAACCTTTATACAGTTCATGATTGAATTATCCTTGCACAAGTAACAAGGATTGAAACTCTAACAGAAAAACATTCTTCTGTAGAGATAACTTAATAATGGCCAGACATGTAGTGGCACATGTTTGGATCAGTAGAAATATGATTCTCTGAGATATGATATTTGACCTGTGAAGAAGTTTCCTGAAAATAATTGTACAGATTTAAAAGGTCGTAGAACCATAATCCCATGGTTCATTAAGTAGATTGCATGAAATTATGGCAAAAACTCGGTTATTCCAAAAACTCACCAAGGCAAGATAGTTCCAGTTTATGTCAAGTGGACGAATGTATAACAATCGCACACCCTGCTGGATCAATTTCTGTGAACTGCATTATTGACATTGTTCAGCATACCGGTATATACTTGCGATCTATGATTGCATAACGCTCATTACTAGCGTTAGATGATAAACAACGTTCTTCGATATACTATGCCTCAATTTTTGTATGGCATTGCAAAATCACTGCCTCGCATGCACAATTACATTTATTTGAACCCAACGGAAAAATAATTAGACAGAAAGAACTGCAAGACAAAACGTCCAACAGGGCGTTGAGACGACTTGGTATGAGTAAGATGATAGAGAAAATTTGATGTTCTTGCAAAGATTTCCAGATACAAGGATAGATAATATGATCACCTCCGTGTCTGTAAGTAAACCACGACCAATGTGTGTTAGTTGAAACCATCACAAAGGAATCGTGAAAATGTGTTGTAAATGAAAAACAGCTAAAAAGAATTTTCGCTTTACAAGATGTAGATGTGCAGGTAATATTCATTAGGATACCACATAATTGAGAAAATCAAGATACGTTGTTCTATGTGATCGTCCCTAACCTTTCCTGCTCACATCTGTATAAGATGTAAGGAAGGTTGTGGTAGAATAAACTATATTCTTGCCAAGATAATCTTCTAGTCTAGACACCACTGAATAGTGGTAAATAATGACAAAAAGATGGAATTCTGTGTCATTGAATAATCTCGAGATTAATACAATGAACTTAAAATAAAGCTGAAACGTACGTAAGAAAAGACGTCTCAGCAGAAAGACTGGTGACCGAACCGGTAAATACTGACCAGTGGCCGGAACCATTAGTCAAGGATGGGTGGGGAAAGAAATCACGGCAAGCCGAACTTTCCCACTCCCAACACACTTAAAAATTGGTAGAATAGGAAAGTGTTTAACACTTAAAAGTTTATGACCTATCTACAGTATATAGCCTCTTTCTTGAACCAATAAAAGGCGCCTTTAAAATCCCGGAGAATACAGGTCGTGAAGTCATCGATTTGCGAAGTACAGAAATATGATTGACCGTGGTACCTCCGGAAGCGGAGGTGTGATGGCAGAAAAAAGGTGAAAACCCTAGGAGTAACCTTAAGGGGGTCCACCCTTGCCGGTAGAATGCTTGGAAGTCTTCAATTCTGACTTGATTAATCCATTTACTTCAAGACTCCTAACCGGGACGAATTCCAAAAGGAATACGACCAGTTATAAGAAGACGGCCTGTTATGGCCAGAAGTGTAATAGAAGCAGCACATTAAGATGAGGTCCCTCCAGATCCTAGCATCTAAGATCTGAGTTCAATACCTCCCAAGCCATCTACAAGACTGTAGCCGCCATGCGGTCAATCTGATAGGCAATCCTATGTATCAGAACTCTTGTTGATTCCAGTAGCTTGAAAATATGCACTGTTGTAGGAGCAATAGAAAAGCAGAAGTCGACACGAATAGTTGTCTTGCTAATCCTGCTAGCGTCACTTATGTGTCCTAACTGTTCCGTGACACTGACTGCAAAGTCTGTAGCCGAAAGGTAAAGGCGGTAAAAACAATTCATCCTTTGGGTCTCCAACATAAATAATAGAGGTCAAATAGTAATGTTCGACCTCAATGCTAGACTCCGAGCCCGCTTCAGCCGATCTATCTGCAAGACCAGTAGTCTGCATGTAGCCGGTTGAGATAGAAGTAGAAATAACAGACATAGGTATTTCATAATCTTCTAGTATAAGTAGTTCATAACCAGCACCAGAATGGATAGCTGGTCAGGAAAATCAGTCACCAAAGTCAGCGGAGATGATTTGGTAACCAAACGGTCGCCAGTAGAACATCAGTATTGAAAAACACAAAATGTCATGTAGATTGTTGAATCCATAAAATATAGTATTCAATACAATCATAGCCAGGGGTATACAACTAGGTAATGTAGACGATATCCGTGAATACTATAAAATTGACAGATGAAAACACAGTGGAATACCGGGGATTGGTAACTGGTGACCGAACCAGACCGGTCAATGACCGGTAACTGTAGCCAGGTGAACGGACCAGACATAATATGACCGGTGACGTTACCAGTTAAAGACGAAAAATGGTGGAATCGATATGGTCTGATATCAATGTCAAGCACTGCTTGGAAAAGAAGATCGTGCCAAAAATCCAATCCGATGGCAATGAGACATCACTAAAGCAGACGACGAAGATTCATTCGATGACAAAGAAGAGTAGGAAGAATAGTCTGATGATGATAACAATGAAGAGGAGGAAAAATAATCCGATGATGATGAACGACTACTTATTCTGACCGGTGACCAGTGATCGGTGATATGACCGGTGAATGGTGACCGATGTCCGGTGATCGGACAGGACCGGTATAATATAACTGCGTCAGAATGGAAATATCTGGTGCAGAAGAATGACCATCCACTAAGTCATCTGATAATGTTAACTAGAAAACAACGGTAGATTATCAGTATTAAAAGGCATAAAGTGTCCTTGTAGTCATAGTGGAGAAATGAACACCTAATCCCGAAGCCTGAAAGTAAAACGAACTAGTGTTAGTATACAAATACGGCTCGGTGACTGCAACATGTGTGGATGCCATAAGAAAAACCATCACAAGTGGAATGGAGACATGATATTCCTAAAGGAATAAAATGGAGAATGTGGATATGACCAGTAGGTTCATTAACGCCTACGTGAGAAGGGGCGACATCCTATATAGCTGCGATGCCGAAATATTGTTCGGCTATGCTGGAAGTATTGTCTCCTACAATATTATCTCCGTGAGCTGTTGACGTGATCGCGTACAAACGTATCAACGCCGAGAACTGCTCTTTGAAGGAGAGGTATGTTGGATAACTATCCTATTGTGCTCAATTAAGGAGAGGCGTGTCGGATGTCTATCCTGTTGTGCTCAATGAAGTCTGATGATGTCTACGTGAAGGTTGACGACGTCCTCGTTTTCTGCGCTGTCAAGATCTGGATCGGATGCGCTGTCGAGATGTGGATCGGCTGCGCTGTCGAGATGTGGATCGGCTGCGATGAGACCGAGATCTTCTAGAATACCGTCTCCGTGAGTGACAACGTGATCGCTTACGAGAGCCGCGACGATGAGAACTGCTCGACAAAGAATATCATGACCAGTGTTGTCACCGGATAATGACCGTATGGCGGATGCCAAATGGTCCGGCATTGGTCAATGTCCTTGACCAATGCCATCTGGCAAAGACCGGCTGACGGGTGTCGCCATATGGTCTGATGTTGACAGACTATCTAAGAGACTTAGCATAGAACGGTCGCCATCGTGCCTGATACCCGGTGACTGATGCTCAACTTGTCATCCATGGTCTGCAAAGTCACCGGGTATTTATCCACTCTTGTTTCTACGACCATCATGTAATCGAATATATATGAAAAACAAGAGCAAAACATATTCAACCATAAACTGGTCACAGACCAGATTATCATACGGCACATAAAATCATTATTTGACCACAAGGAAAATTATAATAATACTGCCTTAGATCATAAATTAAACAAAAGTTTAATTCAAAACAGATGAAAAATAAAATGACGATCAATTAGATTGTCAAATGGAACGTTAAAATCATTATTGCACACAATGGCAAATGATAAACAATCTATCAACAGAAGAACACGCTTTGCACGATCTCGTAACACATTAGAAGAACATGCTTTGCACGTTCTAGCAATGTATTAGAAGAGCACGTTTTGCACGTGGTCGTTCGCGCCTGAAAACACCCAGCATGGTAGAAATAAACCATTGTTCGATAAAAACAAGCATGGCTTACCTTTACAAATGAAACAAAATCCATTAACTCCACATAAATTAATCCGAATGAGAAATAAAAAGATAAATAACACAATTTATCTATTCAAAACCCCAATCAACAAAGTGAAATAAATGGAAAAACAATTTTCAATTCAGAGCCATAAAAGACACGTATACACCTGGTCGATCCTGAAAGAATATTGCGGGTTGGTTACCGATATTTGCCTAGGTTGCATTGCACTATGTTTAACCTGGCCTGTATTACGATATTGAGGTGGGGGATTCCCAGTTAAAATTCCGGATGAGTTAATTCCCTTGGAAAGGAGAAGCATGAGATAGCAGGTCAGTATTTATGACATTAAAATGAATTTTACTTGAAAAACTTGTTTTAATAGCATAAATACATTACCTGCGGCGGGAAGGTTCGTACATCTCTCCAATCCCATCCCAGCAGAACCCATATCCAGGGTTATCAGCTAAAGACAGCAGAACCCATATCCAGGGTTATCAGCTAATCTTCGTTAGTAAGGTATTGACTAGACTTCTCAAATAAGAGTTAGTATGTCTATGTCTATATCTAGAAGACACTACGGTTGTGAAACCACAAGGGGAACCAACAAATACAAGTTGTCTAGTTGGCACTCCAGAGAACGAAGTAAAAAGGAGGAGAAGGTGGTCAGATTCCTCCAGAAAGCATCTCCGAGCACATCATTCATGCGGTCTGCTCTTAAAACAAATTTTTCTAGTAAAATTCATTTTAATTAGTAATTACTTACCTGATATCATATGCTTACTTATTCCGATCGTAATTTATCCGGAATTTTTCATCCGAGGAATCCCACACTATTCAGAAACCCGTCAGGTAGGACAGAGCGGTCACATAGTGCCGTGTAGCTGCACAACCAAAACGGGACATTACCCAGAATCCACTCTTATTCCAATAAAAAAAATATGAAATATTAGACGAAGAGCGGGGTGGGAGGTGGGACTTACCGATATCAGGTAAGTAATTACTAATTAAAATGAATTTTACTAGAAAAATTTGTTTTAATAGCTTAATTACGTTACCTGATATCATATGCTGAATTTGCAGCTGAGGCGGGAAGGTTCGCGAAAATCTCCCCATCACAGCGGAACCCATATCTCAGGTTCTCAGCTAATCTTCGTTATTACGGTATTAACTTAATTCACGGATAAGCGTAATATACCTATGCCGTAGAAGATACTACCGTTTGTGCAACCACAAGGGGGCCCAACAAATACAAGTTGTCCTGTTGGCACTCCAGAGAACGAAGATAAAAAGATGAAAAAGTGGTCTGATTCCTCCAGAAAGCAGCTTGAAGCACGTCAGAGAGTGGGGTATGATTAATATATGCCCACGAAGCCGACATTGCTCGTAATTCATGCGGTCTAATCTTAAAAAGGGATGAATCCCTTGAAGAAAGAGAAGAGTAAGCCCTTTTTATAGTCGAGGCTACCCAACGGGAAATAGAAGCCGCAGACACATCGCCCCCCCCCCCTTTTAAGGGAATGAAGAGTCTCTTACGAGAACCTCGAATAGACTTAACTCTACTAAGATAGAACTTCAAAGACCTGACAGGGCAGAGGAGTCTATCTTCATCTTCATTACCACAAGTTCTAGAAAGACTTGGGACCTTGAAGGGTTTAGAAGCCATAGAGGGGAGTTGATTTTTAGCAAGGAATCCTGGCTGACACAACAAGGTGACAGAGCCATCGGAGGAATCAAAACGAAGATGGCTTTCTTCGATAGAAAGAGCACGAATTTCACTTCTACGTTTGGATGAAGCCATGGTAAGAAGGAAAACTGTCTTCTAGGTTAGGAACTGTAAAGAAGCCTGATTAAGGGGTTCATAGGGAGCTTTAATAAGCGATCCAAGAACACAAGCCAAATCCCATTTGGGGGTAAGAGAACAAGACACAGGACGTTTAAGTTCCATGGCTCGGATCAGTTCTGAAATGGCTGGGTCAGCACAGACTTGTGATGACTTACGAAAAGCCAAGGTATGCGAAAAGCACAGATCTGTATCCTTTGATGGAGCTAAGAGAAAGTTTCTTATCATCAAAGAGATAGATTAGAAAATCCGCTATGTGTCTAGCAGAGGGATTGAGGGGATCAATTTTCCCTCGAACACACCAATTAGAGAAGAGTTTCCAGCGAGCATCATAGACTGCTCTGGTGGACTTTCTCCTTGCAGAGGCAACGAGCGTTGAAGCCCTGACAGAAAAGCGTTTCTTCTGCAGGGATTGCCTGATAACGGCCAGACGTGTAAGTGGAACATGTCTGGATCCATGTGAAGTCTGCCTCTCTGAGATAGGAGATCTGACCTGTGCGGGAGTTCCCTGGGAAATTCGCACAGGAGACCGAGAAGGTCGTTGGACCAGGATCTCCTGGGCCACCAAGGGGCTATCAGGAGGATCCGGCAAGAGCTCACCCTGATTTTCCCTAAGATTTGGGGAATTAGAATGGGTGGGGGATAAGCGTAAGTGTCCAGTTGATCCCAATCGAACGAAAGCGCGTCTACCGCCCACGCTGCTGGTTCGTACACTGGACTCACATACAGAGGAAGTCTGTGGTTGTCTCTGGTCGCAAAAAGGTCGACCAGTGGATAACCGAATGTGAGGAATATCTGATTGGCCACTTCCTGATTAAGTGTCCACGACTGATGTGTTGTCTGTCGATACCATCACACAGGAGTCCCGAAGATGTGATTGGGATTGAGAAACAGCTAGAAAGACTGCTCGCATTTCGAGATTGTTTATGTGCAGGAGAGACTCCTGAGGAGACCACAATCCTGATAATGTCAGGCTGCGGGGTTCCAGGTGAGCGCCCCAACCTTCCATACTCACATCCGTTATGAGATGTAAAGACGGTTGCGGGGGAAGAAGGGGTACTCCTGCCAACAGGGTCTCCTCGTCTAGCCACCATTGAAGGTGGGGGACTAAGGACGGAAGGATGGGAATCTGTGTAAGCAGATTGTCTGGAGACCATTTCCATAGAGCTGAGAGATAGTGCTGAAGAGGATGTAGGAAGAGACGTCCCAACTGCACGAAGTCTGCTACAGAGCTCAGGATACCGTTGAGTGAGAGGAAATCTTGAGCTGTGATATGAGATTGGGACAGCACCCATCTGACCTTCAAAAGGAGGTCTGATATACGTTGCGGTGAGACCCTGACCCGATTGATGTGGGTCAGAAAATTCATTCCCACGAATATGAAATCCTGAGAGGGAATGAGGTCTGACTTGGCTACATTGAGAAGGAGTCCTAAAGAGAGGAGCTCCTTCCAAGAGAACTCTAGGTGTAGCAGAAGCAGTTGACGATCGAGCTGGTGTAAGAGCCAATCGTCGAAATACTGAAGCAGTTGAACCCCGTGTAATCGGAGGTGTGCGCTCACTGCGGCCATGAGTTTGGTGAAAACTCGTGAAGCCGTGGCCAATCCAAAGGGCATCGCCCGAAACTGGTAGACCTGGCCTCGAAAGGAGAAGCGCAGGTACTTCCGGTAGTTGGGATGGATAGGAACATGGAAGTATGCATCTTCCAGGTCCAAGGAAACCCCCCATTGCATGGGTTTGATGGAGCGCCGAATGAAGGCAGAAGTCTCTTGAAAGTAGGTTTGACTAGAAATGTGTTGAACACTTTTAAGTCTATGACTGGTCTCCAGGAGCCGCTTTTCTTTTGAACAAGGATGAGGCGACTGTAAAATCCTGGAGAACAAGGGTCTTGAACCCTTTCTACCGCCTGTTTTTCCAGGAGTCCGAGAATGGAGTCTGGAAGTTGTGAATGCGGAGATACCAGATCTATTGGGACGCGAGAGAGTGGGGGCCTTTTTTCGAATTGAAAAGTGAGGCCTTGTGTTACAAGAGAATGAACCCACGCGTCCGAAGTTATTTGGAGCCATCGATTTGCGAAGTGCATAAGTCTGGCCCCGACTGGTACCTCCGGCATCAGAGGTTGTGGCGGTAGAAAGGGGTATGACCTAGGGCTGACCTTTAGGAGGTCCACCCTTGCCGGAAGAAGGATTAAATGACTTCTTGTCCGCATTGGGTTTGCCCTTACTCCAATTTTGTTTTACAGAAGGCTTCCGATAGGAAGTTGTTCTGTTCTGAAAAGGAGGCCTATTTGTGGGCTGACGTGGAGCAGACGGACGCTTAGTAGGGAAACTGTCCCTTTTAGCGTTCTTGGCCTGTGGGGCCCCTGGGGGCTTAGAAGCAGGGCGCTTAAAAACCACAGGGCGCTGGCCAGAGTTGCTCCTAGCTAAGGAGGCATGTATCTGATCTTCACGATCAGCAGTAAGTGCCGACTGTATCCTCCCTCCGAAAAGAGACTCTGCTGATAGTGGAGCAGTTCGAAGGGAGTTTACGCCTGTTTCCAAAAGGAAATTATTGGGCAAGGAAGAGAGGATGAGGTCTCTCGGAAGCCTTAACATCTCAGACATAGACGACGCAGCATTGTGAGATAAACACTGCGTAGTACATGAAAGATGTATCAACAAGGCCCGGAGCTCCTCTGGGATTGAATCAGAGAGCTCCGAAACCAAGTCTAAGGCTGTGGCTGCCATGAGATCTAGCTGGTTAGCCAGACCTATGGAACGGCGTTCTCTCAGCTCCCAATTTTCCAACAGGGAAAGAGGGACTGATGTATGGGTAGATGATGACGGCATTGTAAGTGACAGCTTACTAATGTCAGCATCAGGAACCGGAAGTTTGGAAAGGTCCAAACCGGTAGCAGGGTCGGGTACCGGGGCCTTATAACTTTTCCCGCCGTCCATCTGTTTAGGCTCCGTCAGCTCCTTAGGGGCTTTCCATGGAGATGGCGAAGGCTTATTGGCTGGTTCAAGTGACTGGAAAACAGCCATTGTGGAAGAGCCAATAGGAAGGCGTAGATCCACTCGGGAAGTAGCCTTACTTATCCTGCCGGGCTCTCGTCTGCGTGCTACCTGTTCTGTAACGGTAACCGAAGATTCTGTGAGGGACAAGGAAGGGCGGGGGCAGAAGTCCTCATCTAAGGTATTGAACATAAGTTTGTATACCTGATTGATGGAGGCCAAATAATAAAGTTCGGCCTCATTAGACTCCGAACCCGCCTCAATCGAACCATCTGCGGGAGCATTGGATTGATTGAAACCGGTGGATATATCGGATTAGGAATAATAGATTCATTCGCTTCTATCATGAGAGAATCGTTTTCCGGCACCATCAAAGATATAGCTGGTGAGTTAGGTCTCTCAGAGATCAAGTCAGCAGACTCACTTTGAATACCAGAGGTCGCTGGTAAAGGATCAGTCGAAAAAGGGACAAAGATTCCCGGCAACTGTTGGATCCACAAAGTATTGGGATTTGATGGTGTAGCGGCAGCCCGGGGTATACTTCTATGCAATGTGGAAGAGACCCGTAGGGGCTGAAAACGCAGCCGAAGTGGTTAGATTAACCCCTGTACCTTGAGCCTGATATGTATGCAAACTAGTGTTTGAATACAAATTATGCTCAGTGGTTGTAGGAACGGCTGAAGTGTGTGTTGAGGCCAAAATAGAGGCCGACACACGTGGAAGGGTGTCAATAGATTCCTCAGAGAAGGATCGACTAGGGGACCTAGGAGTCCGAGAGCGCCTAATAGAGGAAGGTCTATGTCCCTTATCCCTGCGACGCCGAGACACTGTTCGGCGGCGCTGGGAATGATGTTTTCTGATCGAACGTCTCCCCGAGCGCTGGTGTGATCGCTCTTTACGAGGCAATCTACGCCGAGAAACACTCGGTGAGCGTGAACGACGTCCCCTCCGATAATGATGAGGGCTATTTGAAGTAGACGATGAGTCATACGACGACGAGCCCGAGGTGGAGGAGTAACCGGAAACATCAGACACTACACGTTTACGTCTGTGACTCACAGTAGAAACGCGGCTGCGTCTACCTTTGTGGAGTACTGACAAGGTAGTGTCAACATCTACGGTGACCGGAACGGTCTGTGGCACAGACCGAAAACCCGGTGACCGGATCGGTCATTACATGACCGGTGACCGGACCGGTTAATGACCGGTGACCGGTCACAGCTTGACCGGTGACCGGACCGGTCAATGATCTGTGACCGGACCGGTCATAGCATGACCGGTGACCGGACAAGTCAGTGACCGGTTGACCTGTCATAGCATGACCAGTGACCGGACCGGTCAATGTTGACCGACCGGTCAATGTTGACCGGTGACCGGTGAAGTCTCCGGACCGGTCAACTGGTTATTCCCGATGAACGGACCGGGCAAATTTTGTCCGGTGTCGTCACGGGGTAGGGACCGATGCCTGGCAGCTACTGGTGGCATATGGTCAAGATCGTGTGGTGAAAAGTCCCGACACACGGAACTTTTCCTACGTTGATCTGATGCCGAGTCATTCAACTGGTCATTCCCGATGAACGGACCGGGCAAATTTTGTCCGGTGTCGTCACGGGGTAGGGACCGATGCCTGGCAGCTACTGGTGGAGTATGGTCAAGATCGTGTGGTGAAAAGTCCCGACACACGGAACTTTCCCTACTTTGAACTATTCTTGTTGCGTCCACGACTCTTGAAGGGTCGACGCTTAATGGCCCAGGTATCTGCAGACCAATGCTCACAGAAAGGGCAGCAGTTATCCTGGGTACATCCTGCACACGACAGGCAGCTACCATGGTTGTCCCATGCTGCCCTTATGTGTCCACATGAGCCACGTGTTTGAGGCATATTTTGCCTTGAACAAACAAACAAATACACAAAACAATTACAGAAATACACGGATATATATATACGGAGAATGTTTTAACGCAATACAAAAACTTCTCTATTCTGTTAAACAGAAGAATCCAGCGAAACAGAAGCAACAATTAAGTTCATAACAAAATGTCGGCCTTTGTATATCGCCATCCGGAATAAGAGTGAATTCTGGGTAATGTCCCGTTTTGGTTGTGCAGCTACACGGCACTATGTGACCGCTCTGTCCTACCTGACGGGTTTCTGAATAGTGTGGGATTCCTCGGACGAAAAATTCCGGATAAATTACGATCCTATCGGAATAAGTAAGCATATGATATCAGGTAACGTAATTAAGCTATTAAAAAGGGATGAATCCCTAAATGAGAGAGAAGAGTAAGCCTTTTTTTAGTCAAGGTTACCCAACAAGAAAAATAAGCCGCAGACACATCGCCACCCCCCCCCCCCCTTATATTAAGGAATGAAGAGTCTCTTGCGAGAACCTCGAATGGACTTACTCTGCAGAGGTAGAACTTCAAAACCCTGACTGGGCAAAAAAGTCTTCATCTTCATGTCCACAAGTTCTAGAAAGACTTGGGACCTTGAAGGGTTTAGAAGCCATATAGGGGAGTTGATATTTAGCAAGGAATCCTGGCTGACACAACAAAGTGACGAAGCAATGGGATGAAAATGAAGATGGTCGTCTTCGACAGAAAGAGCATGAATTTCACTTCTCCGATTTGCTGAAGCCACAGTAAGAAGAAAAACGGTCTTCCGGTTTAAAGGAACTGTTATGAAGCCTGATGAAGGGGTTCATAGGGAGCCTAGTAAGCGACCAAAGAACGCAAGCTAAATCCCATTAAGGGGTAAAGGAACGGGAAACAGAGCGTTGAAGTTTCATGGCTTGGATCAGTTCCGAAATCGCTAGGTCAGCACAGACTTGTGATGACTTACGAAACGCCAAGGTATGCGAAAGCATAGTCTGTATCCTTTGCTGGAGATAAGAGAAAGTTTCTTATCATCAAAGAGATAGATGAGAAAATCCTCTATGCGTCTAGCAGAGTGATTGAGGGGATCAATATGCCCTCCAATACACCAGTCAGAGAAAAGCTTCCAGAAAGCATCATAGACTGTTCTGGTGGACTTTCTCCTTGCAGAGGCAACGAGAGTTGAATCCCTAACAGAAAAACGTTATTCTGTAGGGATTACCAAATAATGGCCATACTTGTAGTTCAACATGTCTGGGGCTTATGAAATCTATCCCTCTGAGATAGGAAATCTGACATGTGAGTAAGTTTCCTGGAAAAATCGTACAGGAGACTGAGAAGGTCGTTGAACCAGAATCTCATGGGCCACCAAGGGGCGACCAGGAGGATCCAGCAAGATTTCACCTTGATACTCCAAGAAAGAGGTATAGAATGGGTGAGCTATAGGCGTAAGAGTCCAGTTGGTCTCAAGCGGACGAAAGCGCGATAATTGCCAAAGCTGCTTGATCGTAATCTGGACACACTTACACAGGAAGTCTGTGGTTGTCTCTGGCCGCAAACAGGTAGACCAGTGGATAACTGAACGTGAGAAAAATCTGGTTGGTCACTTACTGATGAAATTTCCAATCTGACAGAAGGGAATGGTGTTTGCAAGACAAACTGTCTGACAGGGCGTTGAGACGACCTGGTATGTGTTTGGACGAGAGAGAAATGTTGAGGTTCCTGGTTTCCAGATACAGAGAGTGATAATGTGTTCACCATTGTGCCTGGATGTAAACCACAATTGAAGTGTTGTCTGTTGACACCATCACACAGGAGTCGCGAAGATGTGTTGGAAACGAGAAACAGCTAGCAAGACTGCTAGCTTTTCGAGATTGTTGATGTGCAGGTGATACTCCTGAGGAGACCACCTACCTGAGATGATCAGGCTGAGTGGTTCCAGGTAAGCGACCCCAATCTTCCCTGCTCGCATCCGTATGAGATGTAAGGAAGGTTGCGGTGGAAGAAACGGTACTCCTGCCAAGAGAGTCTCCTAGTCTAGTCACCACTGAATGTGGGGAACTAAGGACGGAAGGATGGGAATCTGTGTAAGCCCTGAGATCAATTCCTACAAGCTGAGAGATAGTGCTGAAGAGGACGTATTCTTTCGGAAAAGACGTCCCAGCACAAAGACCAGTGACCGGACCGGTAAAAGACCGACCGGTGGCCGGAGCCTCATGGTCAAGAATGGGTGGGGAAAAAAATTCATGGCAAGCCGAAATTTCCCCACTCCGACCAGACTTGAAAGTCGGTAGACAAGAAAAGTGTATTAGAATTATAAGCCATCGATTTGCGAAGTGCAGAAGTATGGCTGCAACTGGTGCCACCGGCATCGGAGGTGTGTTGGTAGAAAGGGAAATCCCTAGGAGTGACCTTAGGGACGTTCGCCCTTGCCGGTTGAAGGCTTGAAAGTCTTTTGATCCGGCTTGGGTTTGCCCTTTATTTAAGAATCCTTTCCAGACGACCTGTTATAGGAAGACGGCCTTTTATAGGAAGAGGCCGGATATGGAATAGAAGAAGGCCTTTTAGAGAAAAAGGTTGTTCTTCATAGTATTCTTGGCTGTCGGAGTTGCCGGGTGCTTAGAAGCTGGACGCTAAAGAGTCCCTAGGCGCTGGCCAGAGTTGTTTCTTGTTAGAGAAGCAAAGATCTGGTCTTCCTGGTCAGCAGTGATTGCCACCTGTATCCTGCCTCCAAAAAGGGAATCTAGTGTGAAAGGAGCAATTCTGAGCAAGTTCACTCCTGGTTCCAACAAGAAAATTGAGGCAGGGAAGAGAGGATGAGGTCCCTCCGGATCCTTAGCATCTCAGGGCCTGAGTCTGATAGCTCCCAAGCCATCTACAAGGCTGTGGCCGCATGCGGTAAACCTGGTAGGCAGACCTATGGATTGGCCCTATCTCAGTTGCCAATTCTCCAACATGGAGTAAGGAACTGAGATAGTGGTAGAAGCAACTGGCATAGTAAGCAAAAGCTTGTTATTGTCAGGATCTAGACCCGGCAGTTTGGGAAGGTCCAAGCCGGTAGTCGGATCGGGTACAGGGGACTTGTAGCTTTTACCGCCATAAGCCGTTTAGGCTCAGTCAGGTCCTTATGAACTTTCCATGGCGATGGAGCAGGCTAATCATATGTGTTCCAGTGACTGGAAAACATACATTGTAGTCGAGCCACTTGGAAGGCGGATGTTGACACGAGACATCGCCTTGCTAATCCTGCCAAGCTCATTTTGCGGGCCAACTGTTCCATGATGGTGACTTCAAAGCCTGTAGCCAACAGGGAATGGGCGGGGTCATCACCTAGGGTCTCGAACATAATTTATAGACCTGATTAATAGAGGCTAAATAGTTATGTTAGGCCTCAACGTTAGACTCTGAGCCCGCTTCAACCGAACCATCTGCAAGACTCGTGGTCTGCATGTAGCCGGCTGAGTCAGAAGTAGGAATACCAGATGGAGGTATTTCATAAGCTTCTATTATTGAAAGGCACAAGTGTCCTGGAGACTGCTGAATCCATAAAGTATTGAATTTGATGGAGTAGCAGCAGGGGTATACGATTAGGTAACGTAGAAGATACCCATGGGTCAAAGCCTACGATGAATCCTGCAAAGATCAGTCAGAGGAGGTTATTATATGACCGGTGACGTCACCGGGTAATAGCCGGTGAGCGGTGACCAGACCGGTCAATGACTGGTGACCCAACCGGTCAATGACCGGTGGTCGTACCGGTCATAATATGCCCACCCGTCGCAAAGGTGAAACTATAATACGTCCCGTTTTTTTTAAACGGGCGTATAAAAAGGCTTTTTCTTTATTATCAATTTTTATGCAGAATCATTCTTCTATTATTCTAAAAGAGAATGTTACGTACACACTTGAATAATTCTGTCTTACATGAACACAATAACCGTGTATGTCATAATGTGGCATATATAAAACAAAAGTTTAATACCATAAACGGAAATAGCACCTATAATAAGTTGTTTGACAAATACTAAAACTTGTCAAAAAGTTTAATACAATACATATGAAATAACCCGGAAAATACGTTGATAGACAAGTTATGCAACTAATCTATCGTTTCCGCTTTAGCATTGGTTGCATTACACTATGTTCCGACCTAGTCTAATTCCGGTGTATAGGTGGCCGGCTCCCAGCTCCAGAATTTTCCTGATGAATAATCCCACCTTGGAAAGGTAGTAGCTATTAGAACTATGATAATATCATATACTTTGTCTACATACTTTGGTGAGTGTTTGAGGCAGGTCTTGGTCAGGTCAAATGCAGCATGCCTGCACTGGTCATGGGGGGACATCATCAGTCGCTTGAGATCCTCCTGAGATATACCAGCAGCTATAGCAACCACTGCAGTCTAAAGTGACTTTATATGACTCTTCAAAGGCATTAAACACAAGGACCATACAACAGACCAAATTTCAAGATATTTTTGGAAACAAGGAATGGGACAGGCCCAAAGTACATCAAGAAGGACAAAAAATTATTGGTGAAATTAATTTCAAATCTCAAAAATATCAATTTAATAAAAATAAACACTAAAGCAATCTAGAAAATCATCCAAGTGTATATATATATACAATGCTTAAGTGACCAATTTGCTGAAAACACACTTGTAAATAAAACAAGAGGTACAGCTAAGATGCCAACTCTCCCTCACCTCATAATCATTTTTTAACTCAGCAGAGCTATCATTTTAACAAATATTTTGACCAAGTTTCAAAAAGATTGGACCATAAATGTGACTTCTAGAAAGTTAACAAGCTTTTGCTATAAGTAAAAGAGAAATGCCCTGCCCCCTGGCAGCCATTTTTATAACAGACCAGAACGATTTTTGAACTCATTTAAGGTATCATAAGTTCAAATATTCTGACCAAGTTTCATAAAGATTGCACTATAAAAGTGACTTTTAAAGTGTAAACATGGTTTTACTATACCCATATTAGCAAACAATGCCCCGCCCCTAGCAGCCATTTTTTCAACAGACCGGAACCATTTTCAATTCTTCCAAGATATCATTACAACAAATGTTTTAACCAAGTTTCATGACAATAAATGTGACTTCTAGAGTGTTATCAAGGTTTTATTATATCCATATTTTTCAACCAATCAGAACCATTTTTAAACCTGTCCAAGCTATATACTGGGAGACTTAACTTAACAAACAGGCAGAAATACAAATAGGCACAAACAGGAAATTTGTTATAAAAATGTTTTCTTTTATTCATTTGTGTTTTTTAGAAAATGAAAATTGTCAATTTTCACTATCACTATCAAATTAAAATAGGACTTTTTCAGAAACAAACAAATAGCAATATATTAACACTTACAACAAAATGTTGTAACACTTCCTGATTTTGGGAGGAGGCTGCTGCAAGGTCTTGCAGTGTGGCCATCACATCTGGAATGCATCAAATAACATAGTCCAGCCTGACTTAGCAGTCACCCGAGAACAGCGATCACCTGCCTACAGCAGCCAGTCGAGATTTGTCCAGATAAAAATTATTCTAAATTACACCTGAGTATAACTTATGAAATATAAATGCCATTTTCATTTTCCAGGGAGAAGCTTACACCCCTTTTTATTGAAAAGTCCCAGAAACCAAGACTTTTTTGTTCATGTTTTTTTTTAGTTTTTTTTAAATACATTTTTATAAGCATTTGATGTCTGTTTCATTGAATAATAACGATAATGTAATGCCTTCTGTTGGTTTATAACATCAAATTGGTTATTTATACATTTTTATACGTGACATCAATGAGACGTGACAACCAATAGTTAAAAATATCTTCCAATGAACGTAAAAAACTGGCAAATTTACTGAATGCACCTGATGCAGGAGTATACAACATGTGAAGCAATGGAAGTGCACATAAGTATTTATGGAAAAATAGCCAACATATTGTACGTTTGATATTAAACAAGAGTGCCAAACTGTCACAAGATACACCCGTTTGAAGGTTTTGGACAACTTGATAACTTTACCATGACCCATGTTTGAACTTGACCTACATATCATCTAGACACAACTTCTGACCAAATTTGGTGAAGATCAGATCAAAACTACTTCAGTTTGAGAGCGGACACCATGCTAAATGCTTGAAATGCACTAAGTGACCTCATGATCTAGTTTTGACCCGGCATGACCCATATTTGAACTTGACCTAGATATTGTCTAGACACAACTTCTTACCAAATTTGGTGAAGATCGGATGAAAACTACTTCAATTAGAGAGCGGACACCGTGCTAAATGCTTGAAATGCACTAAGTGACCCTGTGACCTAGTTTTTGACCCTGCATGATCCATATTCACACTTGACCTAGATATTGTCTAGATACAACTTCTGACCAAGAATGGTGATTATCGGATGAAAACTACTTCTATTACAGAGCAGACACCATACTAAATGCTTGAAATGCACTTAGTGACCCCGTGACCTAGTTTTTGACCCAGCATAACCCGTATTCGAACTTGACCTAGATATTGTCCATATACAACTTCTGACCTAGTTTGGTGAAGATCGGATAAAAACTAATTCAATTAGAGAGCGAACACCATGCTAAATGCTTGAAATGCACTAAGTGACCCTGTGACCTAATTTTTGATCGGCATAACCCATATTCGAGCTTGACCTAGATATTGTCTAGATAAAACTTCTGACCAAGTTTGGTGAAGATCGGATGAAAACTATTTGAATAAGAGAGCGGACACTGCTGTGGACGCCTCCTGCCCGCCAGCCCGCCCACCAGCCCACCCGCCGCCAAGGTGAAACTATAATACGTCCCGTTTTTTTTAAACGGGCGTATAAAAAGGCTTTGTCTTTATTATCAATTTTAATGCAGAATCATTGTAGTCATAACTGGTTAAAAGAATGCCTTATCTCTATTACATTTATATTTCAATCTATAACAAGAAATGTGTTTGTGAAACACTATGTCCCAATATATTTGACCTTTGACCTTGAAGGATGACCTTGACCTTTCACCACTCAAAATGTGCAGCTCCATGAGATACACATGCATGCCAAATATCAAGTTGCTATCTTCAATATTGCAAAAGTGTACATTAAATGAGCGAATTCTACCAATATATTTGACCTTTGACCATGAAGGATGACCTTGACCTTGACCACTCAAAATGTGCAGCTCCATCAGATACACATGCATGCCAAATATGAAGTTGCTATCTTCAATATGGCAAAAGTTATTGCAAAATGTTAAAGTTGGAGCAAACAAACAAACAAAGCAACAAACCAACAGACAGGGCAAAAACAATATTTCCCCCACTATAGTGGTGGGGGAAATAAAAATAACAAAGAATAAAGAAGCTTTCGGGGCCTCTTGTTAATCACTCAGAGGTTGCCATTAACCCACCAGGGGCTCTGTGTCCCTCAGGACCCCTGTCTTGATTTTCAATTTAAAATAATCAATTAGTAAAAACTTAGCAGAGCTGCATTTAAGCCTAAAAAAATAGTGATGTAAATACTAAATGCTCTTCTGAGACTTACAACTAATGCTATTGTGGATAGGTGAGTAAACAAAGGGGCCAAGATGGCCCTAGTTCGCTCACCTGAGAGGATTCAGTTTATTTAATCTTTACTTAATGTTAAACTTTACCTAGATATTGTCCAGACAAACATCCTGGTAGAGTTTCATCATTATTGAACCAAAACACTGGCATATGGAGTGTTTTTGTTTTTGTAAGATTTGACCTGGTTACCTATATTTTGAGTTGACCCCCCTTACCAAACATCAAAATTTGCTTATAAAAATAAATATTATGACCAAGATTCATGAAATCTGAAACAAAATTGTGACCTCTAGAGTGTTTACAAGGATTTTGTATAGTATAATGAAAATTTTAACAATCTAAGGGCAATAATTATGGCATTAATTAATTGATTTTGCTCATTATCAAACTTGACGGAGATCTTTCAGCAACTTTGATAAAGAATGCTTGAGAAATGTGAATGCTAGAGTGTTTACAGACGGCAGACAAAGACCAATCCTAAAACCTCACCTGAGCAATCAGGTGAGCTAAAAAGTGTGTTTCACCGATCTGAGCCATTTTCCAACTTGTCTGAGAAATCAATAAAACCAATGTATTGACTAAGTTTCACAATGATTAGACAAAAATGTGACTTCTAAAGTGTTCCATCACAAGGTTTCTCTCTAGTCACATAAGGAAAACTGCCCCACCCCCCTGGCGGCCATGTTTTTTTACCGATCGGGACCATTTGCGAACACATCTGAGATATATATAAAACCAATCTTTTCACCAACTTTCATGATGATTGGGCAAATAATGTGAGTTGTAGAGTGTTCACAAGTTTTTTTTTACTATATAAATATAAGAAAACTGCCCCCCCCCCCGGCAGCCATGTTATTCAACTGACCGGAACCATTTTCGAACTCAACTCTCAACGAAACAAATATTCTGACCAAATTTCATGAAAATTGGGCTAAAAATGTTTTTTCATTATATACATATAGAGAAAAATGCCCCGCCCACTGGCGGCCATGTTTTTTCACCGATCTGGACCATTTTCATACTCATCCGAGATATCAATAAAACCAATGTTTTGACCAATTTTCATGATGATTGGGCAAAAATTGTGACTTCTAGAGTGTTTACAATGTTTCTCTATAGCCAAATAAGGAAAACTGCCCCGCCCACTGGTGGCCATGTTTTTCATCGGACCAAAACCACTTTTAAACTCAATCAACATATCATTAAGGCAAACATTTTAACCAAATTTCATGAAAATTGGGCCAAAAATGTGACCTCTAGAGTGTTCACATGTTTTCACTATAAACATATAGAGAACAAGATGTGTTTGTGAAACACAATGTCCCCCTGTATGATGTTTGACCTTGAAGGATGACCTTGACCTTGTGAATGATGACCTTGACCTTTCACCATTAAAAATGTGCAGCTCCATGAGATACACATGCATGCCAAATATCAAGTTGCTATCTTCAATATTGCAAAAGTATTCATAAAATAAGCGATTTGGGCCACATATATTTGACCTCTGACCTTGAAGGATGACCTTGACCTTTCACCACTCAAAATGTGCAGCTCCATGAGATGCACATGCATGCCAAATATCAAGTTGCTATCTTCAATATTGCAAAAGTATTTATAAAATAAGCGATTTGGGCCACATATATTTGACCTCTGACCTTGAAGGATGACCTTGACCTTTCACCACTCAGGGGTTTTTTTTTAGAGAAAGGGGAAGACGCTGGACGCTGGGTGAAAGGGGAAAAAAAGAGTGCGAAAGAGAGATATTAGGGGAAAAAATAAAAACTGTTCATTTCAATGTCTATAACTCATCAAAAGAGACTTGTCTCTGTCCTTTTTGTTCTTAAACACATTTAACAGGTATTAAAGTCAAAGTCCTTAATAAAGTTGCAGGTGTAGATCTAATAATGGGAAATGTTTTCAACTATATTTTTGTACTGGGGCCGGGGGACGATGTCAATTTTGTGATTTCAATTTCATGATGAATGGGTTGACGATCTTGATTTGCTACAGTATTGGAAGGGAAAGGAGTGGCAGCTGCCGATTGTCTACTTTCACTTTCACAATGTTCGATGTTGATTACCTCGGAATCCTGCTGGGTTATAACGGTTTTCGATGATTCTTTCTTAAAAAATGCCTCGATGCGTTCAGTATCTTCCGAGTTCGAATGTTTTATTTTGTTTGTGTAAGAACGCTAATTGTGAGACATTTTTTTCTGTTTTCACGTTTATACCTCGGCTTGCACATAGCCCGGATGAAAATTCGACTGGTTTCCGGTAATTAATTGACGAAACACACCTCTCGCGCAAGACCGGTATCCAGTAAAATAGTCACATGATTATTACGATTAGTAGTTGCCCAGTTTACATGACGTTATTTAAGAGCTATATTTAGAATAACTGGGATTCCCAGATGTTGTGTGTTCATCTGGAGAGAGAGAGAGCGCGAATTCGTTGTACATGGTGCAAATTGGATAATTGTCGAATGCCCCAAGGAAAAATAAACATTTCTTTGAGAGAAAATATTATATTTTGGTGAAAAATGATATTTTTGGTGGGGAAATTGTATTTTAAGGGGAAAAATTCTGGTAGGGGAAGACGCCGAATATCGGCGTCACTTTCTTAGTAAAAAAAAACCCTGCCACTCAAAATGTGCAGCTCCATGAGATACACATGCTTGCCAAATATCAAGTTGCTATCTTCAATATTGCAAAAGTATTCATAAAATGAGCGATTTTGGCCACATATATTTGACCTCTGACCTTGAAGGATGACCTTGACCTTTCACCACTCAAAATGTGCAGCTTCATGAGATACACATGCATGCCAAATATGAAGTTGCTATCTTCAATATAGCAAAAGTTATTGCAAAATGTTAAAGTTGGCGAAAACAGACCAACGTACAGACCAACAGACCAACAGACAGGGCAAAAACAATATGTCCTCCACTACTATAGTGGGGGACATAAAAATGCCCCGCCCACTGGCAGCCATTTTTTTTTACCGATCTGGACCATTTTCGAACTTGTCCGAGATATCAATAAAACTAATGTTTTGACCAACTTTCATGATGATTGGGCAAAAAATTGTGACTTCTAGAGTGTTTACAAGGTTTCTCTATATCCAAACAAGGAAAACTGCCCCGCCAACTGGCGGCCATGTTTTTCAACGGACCGGAACCACTTTTGAACTCGACCAACATATCATTAAGGCAAACATTTTGACACATTTACATGAAGATTGGGCATGAAATGTGACTTCTACAGTGTTTACAAGGTTTTTCTTTTTTTTAACTAGTGACCTAGTTTTTGACCCAGCATGACCCAGTTTCGAACTCGATCGAGATATCATTGGGACAAATCTTCTGACCAAGTTTCATAAAGATCGGACAATAAATGTGGCCTCTAGAGTGTTTACGAACAAATGTGGACGGACGGACGACGGACGAATGACGGACAAAGATCGGTGACAAAAGCTCACCTGAGCAATCAGGTGAGCTAAAAAAAAGTGGCCTCTACGGTGTTTGTAAGATTTTTCTTTAAATTGACCTTGTGACATAGTTTTATAACCCAATTTATTCAATGCTGAACTCGAGCAACATATTTTTAGGATAAATGTTCACAAGCTTTTTATATTTGACCTATTGATATAGTTATGACACATTGTTATATAGTTTTTAACCTGGAAAAATGCTCTGACAAAATTTCATTAGGATTGGACAATAAATGCAGCATCCAGTGTGTTCACAAGGCTTATCGCCAAAGAATCAAAAAAGGGATCACAATAGCTCAACTTGAGCACTTCATGCTCAGGTTAGCTAAAAACAAATTATCCTAAGAATTGGGCCAATTTTAACCCCAGCGACATGATAATGAACAAACTTGGTAGAGGACCATCATACCATGTTACATTCCAAACACTAAACGTATTGGGCTTGCAATTTCAGCGGAGATTTTTAAAGTTTTTACTCAATACATGAGAGGGAAACTATTCTGAACTCGAGATCATGATTTGAACAAACTTGTTAGGAGAGCACTATTGGATGTTGAACAACTTAAGGTCACCCAAGGATCATTACTAAGAAGTAATCTAAGTATATAAGTAAATTAAGAAGTTTCATTAAATCTGCATAATTGTTAAAAAGTAGTAAATGCAAAGGCTGGTGGACAATGAACAACAGACCACAAAGTGTGGTACAAGTTCCCCATAAAGTATATACATTCAGGTGAGCAAATAAAAATGTATTATGAATAACCCAAATGGTAAATGCCTTCTTTATATTTCATATTAGCTGAACACAATTTTCAGCAAATAGATAGGTTAACAAGGGCTGTTTGTAAAACATGCATGCCCCCCATATGGGCTGTCAGTTGTAGTGGCAGCCATTGTGTGAATACGTTTTTTGTCACTGTGACCTTGACCTTTGACCTAGTGACCTGAAAATCAATAGGGGTCATCTGCCAGTCATGATCAATGTATCTATGAAGTTTCATGATCCTAGGCCTAATTATTCTTGAGTAATCATCAGGAAACCATTTTAATGTTTCGAGTCACTGTGACCTTGACATTTATTCTAGTGACCTGAAAATCAATAGGGGTCATCTGCCAGTCATGATTAATGTTCCTATTAAGTTTCATGATCCTAGGCATAAGTATTTTTGAGTTATCATCTGGAAACCATTTTACTGTTTCGAGTTACTGTGACTTTGACCTTTGACCTAGTGACCTGAAAATCAATAGGGGTCATCTGCCAGTCATGATCAATGTACCTATGAAGTTTCATGATCCTAGGCGTAAGCGTTCTTGAGTTATCATCCCGAAACCATTTTACTATTTTGAGTCACTGTGACCTTGACCTTAGACCTAGTGACCTGAAAATCGATAGGGGTCATCTGCCAGTCATGGTCAATGTACCTATGAAGTTCCATGATGCTAGGCCTAAGCATTCTTGAGTTATCATCCGGAAACCATTTTACTATTTTGAGTCACAGTGACCTTGACCTTTGACCTAGTGACCTGAAAATCAATAGGGGCCATCTTCCAGTCATGATCAATGCACCTATGAAGTTTCATGATCCTAGGCCTAAGTATTCTCGAGTTATAATAAGGAAACCATCTGGTGGACGGACCGACATGTGCACAACAATATATCCCCTCTTCTTCGAAGGGGGGCATTAATATATACAATGGAGATATTATGTCACATGGTATTAAAACCAAAGTCAATGATTCTTTTGACCAGAAGATAAAGATAAAAGGTTTATGACATTAATGTCTCTGAAAACTATTTAGTCGTGGCAAAGAAATGCAGAGTGTTCAAAATAACTAATAACAAATTTGAATATATGCCATATGTTTTGTACGAACCTTTTTTACAAACTTATGCACAAGTTGATTAATGTAAATCAACTGGAATTCAAAAATTATTATGCAAAGTTTCGGTTTTGGTTAATATTTATCATGTAAGTATTACACCTGATCTTAAAGGTGAGCATACACTAATGAAATGAACCATGTTATGACTTTGCCTTCAACATACCATCAGGGTTATCTCTGCGGAGTCGTTGTATGAAAGGACCAAGGTGGGATGAGGACATGCCTGGTGATGGTGGTTGCCTGGGCAACATGGGGCTATCCATGGAGCTGCCTTCAGCAGTGTGCTCTCCCTGCCAGGGTAGGCTCAGCCCGGCTAAGAGTGATTTCAAAGTTGACTGTTCAGGCATCGGAAGAGGATATGTTGCTGAAAAGTAAACTACTTATACACGGCATACTGACATTCAAAACACAAGTTACTTAATCTGACATGACACTCGACTTGATGTCTATAGACAAAGACGGAAATCAAGAGAGGGTTAATTCTGCAATAATAATGGGTTGAGCCTAAAAGTATGTGTTGAAAAAACAAGAACATTTCACAGCTAAAAGCACATGCTAAAATGCAAGGGAGTCAAACACTTGACTTGACACAAGCAAATTCACTACATATTCTATATAGAAGACAACAAGACATAGGACAATAATTCAGCCAAAACTTGTTGCTGTAATAGCTTTTTGCTAATTCACCCCAGCTGATAGGAGTTGAAAACACACAATGTTGGAACTTTATATTATGTTGTTGAAAAACAGATATTATTCTATCAAACTTGTTGCAGAAAAAATTCTTTTCCAAACAACCATCACATATTATGGTCATTTAACTGGGTAAGTTTTAGCAAGATCAATCCAAAAGAGAAATTGAAAACACTCTAATTTAAGTAGAAAAAAACTAGACAAAGGCCCTTATTCTGCATAAAACTTTCTGCAGCCAACATTATGTATTGAAAATGATCATCTAGATACAACTTCTGACCAAGTTTGGTGAAGCTCGGATAAAAACTACTTGAATTAGAGAGCGGACACCATGCTCAATGTTTAAAATGCACTAAGTGACCCATTGACCTAGTTTTTGACCCGGCATTACCCATATTCGAACTTAACCTAGACATCATCTAGATACAACATCTGACCAAGTTTGGTGAAGATCGGATGAAAACAACTTGAATAAGGGAGCGGACCGACAAACAGACAAGCTCACTCCTATATATCCCCTAAACTTCGTTTGTGGGGGTATAATAAAATCTTTTTTTCTGAGCTTTATTTGGGACAGGCAGAGTAAAATAAAGTTTTCAACAAGCAAATTCGTTGAATTAATATCCCCTGCCATTATACTTCTGAACACAAAAGTTTTCTGGACGGATGGACAACGCCAACGTGCATCATCCTCTTATCCATATATATACTCATACCAAGTTTCAATGAAATCCGTCAAAGCACTTCCAAGATATGGCTCTGGACACACACAAAAAAAGCATTTTTTCGAGATACAAAGGGCCATACCTCCGTTATCATCAGATGGTGTCAGGGTTTTTTTTCCACTTTTTGGGAAGATAGCCCATGGCTTTGGAATTGGGAATTTTATCGGCATTTTCATGAAATTGGGAAAATAAAATCATTAGCCTTTTTTTCCACACGAAAAGTCCACTGATTAGGGAAATACTAAATTTGATTTAACTCTTATAATCATTCAAATTAAAAGAAAAAATCATATAATACTTTGTTAGATGTAATTGAATTAAAATTGAGATAAAATACACATAAGACTTCTTTCTAAAAAAAAAAAAAAAAAAAATTTTTTTTTTTTTTTTTGCAATTGCGAATTTTTTGCCACATTTTGGGAAAAAAGTATACTTTTTGGGATTGGGAAACATAGCCGAATTTTGGCTATAAAATCGGGCCAAAAAAAACCCTGGGTGTACAATACCATTTGGGGTGCATCATCCTCTTATCTATACCAAGTTTCAAGAAAATCCCCCAAAGCACTTCCAAGATATGGCTCCGGGACACAAAAGTGCCAGATGCACAGACAAACAGACGGATGGACGGGCAACGCCAAAACAATATTCCTCCGCCTATGGCGGGTTCAATGAAATCCGTCAAAGCACTTCCAAGATATGGCTCTGGACACACAGTTTTTCAACATACAAAGGGCCATAACTCCGTTATTATCCGATGGTGTACCATGCCATTTGGCGTGCATCATCCTCTTATCCATATATATACTCATACCAAGTTCCAAGGAAATCCCCCAAAGCACTTTCAAGATATGGCCCCGGACACAAAAGTGTGGACGGACGGACGGAAGGACGGAAAGACAGACGGACGGATGGACTGACAACGCCAAAACAATATCCCTCCTCCTATGGCGGGGGATAACAATGGTAAAAGAGTATAGAGTGAAGGAGGTTTACAAATGATCAATTCGGATGCATTTATTCCAGAATTGAAACTCACATAGTTACAAAAAAATAAATCATTGAGGGGAAATTGGATAGAAATCACAAAACTCTATTTTAATACATATAAACTCTTTAATTGCAGTTATCATTATGCTTTAAATATATCTAACATAATTTCTAACCATGTTTTTGGGTAGATGTTTTAAAAAGCTTCTCTTTTTATTGTGGTAAATTAGAAGTAAACACAGATGATTTCTTGTGTTATCCACTTTTTTATAATCCAAATATATTGATAGGAAATAAAAGTGTTTTCTTTTAGTCCTGGTTTGTAGCTGGAATTTCATTGTTCGGGTGATATACTAAAAAATGGAACCTTTATCTCTCTTGGTGAATTAAATACAATGTACAATTTGAACATAAATTTCATTCATTATACAGGAGTGACAAGAGCAATTGATAAATTTGTGAAAAAATATTGTATACTTGCCTATACGCAGCAAATTATCAAACCCTTACACCATTCTAAATAAAAACAAGCAAATTCGTTGAATTGATATCCCCCGCCAAACTGCTTCTGGACACAAAAGTATTATATTTGACACTCAAAAAAGCATTTTTTCAAGATACAAAGGGCCATAACTCCGTTATTATCCGATGGTGTGCAATGCCATTTGGCGTGCATCATCCTCTTATCCATATACATACCAAGTTTCAATGAAATCCGCCAAAGCACTTCAAAAATATGGCTCCAGACGGACGGACAATGCCAAAACAATATCCCTCCGCCTATGGCGAGGGATAATAATGAACAACCATCAGTTAAAGCAAAATGGTGTACAAAACTCAATACCATAATTAATGAAAAAGAATGGCATTGCTTATTTGAGCTACTCTTTTAATAACCAGTGATGTTAAGGTTCAATGGTTCCAATATAGGTTAATTCACAGGATATTGGGAAGAAAAAGTCTTTTGAATAAATTGAAAATTACTGATGACCCATAATGTTCACTTTGCAAACAAAGTGAGGAAAATTTAGAAAATTTATTCTGGGAATGTCAGATATCTAAAGCAATTATTGATGAAATGTTACCTTAACAATCTTTTTCTTTCATTAACATGACAATCTTTCCCTTTCATTAACATGACAATCTTTCTACTTGGATATTCAATTAAGTTTGCTAGAGCCGTAAATAATGTTATTTTGTTTATGAAGGTATATACTTGTACAAGTGTAAAATGAATAAATGCATTGCAAGCATAACAGGGGCAAAAAATACACTAAATATCAATATGATAACTTGAGAAAAATATCAATTTCCAAAAAAATCAAGAGATGTGTTTGTCAGAAACACAATGCCCCCTTTGAAATAAAATTTCAATATATCATTTGGCAGGTTTAGAAATTATCTCTCTTTTAAAGATTATTACTTTCCTTGGATTGTATTTTTTACTTTTGAACTTAAAGGATGACCTTGACCTTTCATCCCTTAAAATGTGCAGCTTCATGAGATACACCTGCATGACAAATATCAAGTTGCTATCTTCAATATTGCAAGGTTAAAGTTTTGGGACAGAATGACAGACAGACAGGCCAAAAACAATATACCCCTGATCATTCGATCCGGGGGCATAAAAAAGCTGTTATATGCCCAACTTTGACCTTGACCATTTATGTTTGAAGAAGTGAGTAACATGAATACTTTCTCCTCATGATGAACATTTGAGACAAGTTATCTTCAATTACATTAATAATGAGTTTACAGTCTGCACAAGCTCAGTCAGATTAACAGCTTTTACGTTTACACTTACATGTACTGAAAGTTTATATTCATTTGGTTCCAAACTGTAACATCAGATCAAGTGTATGTGTTTTGCATAGCAAGAATTGTCGGGTGCTGAAAACCACGGATAAACTAGGGATGCGAGTGAAGCTAATTTGTGTAGAGTAAGGTATTTTTAAAAATACTAATAAACAAAATTGCATTGGAGACTGATCATTGTGATTGACTGAAGAATGAGTGTCTCTTATCAAATGATTCTAACTTACATGAGAAGCTGAACATGTCTCTGCAGCACGCTGGTAGCCCTTATGGAGTCACAGTTCACATACTGGTCAAGGAAAAGGACTAGCTTTGCAGCAAAAGGTCCAATCTTTTTGATGTGCACATTACTATATGCCTGTCAAACAAATATGAATAATAATTTAATGTTCACAAAATACCTCAAATTTTGAACATAATATGGGCTAAAACTGGTGTATCATTAAACAAGAGGGCCATGATGGCCCTGTATCGATCCACTGTTTTTTTATGCGAAAAAAGCCTGCAATGCGCATGGGTTGAAATGTACTCAAGCATGTGACTTTCTCTTTCCTTCTGAAGTGTTTGTTTTCGTTTTGAAAACAGGACTTCCGGTTTCAAAAAGGAGAAATTGCTCATGATGAGCAATTTCTCCTTTTATCACAATGATGTCTACCCCACCCAGCCAATTTGTAAATAGTCCTTTACAATATTATATCTCCTCTGCAATCTCTTTCAATTTGGGGCAGTCCAAAATGTGTCGTTTGGTAAAGGGTTAACATTTATGGATAGTTAACATGTTGGTCTACCTTTCACGCTCGACATGTATGCATTTATCTCTTATAATTAAAAAGTTATTCCAAGTGTATTTTGATAAACTTTTAGTTTGAGAAGAAAATAGTATATTCATAATTAATAAACAGCAAAAACGCATAAACATGCAAAGTTCAACGACTTCCTGTGGCCATGTTTTTTGAAGAATCAAATTTTCTTGAACTGAACAACTTTTTAATGGGAGCCTTCAAGGGATAAATTTGGTCCCAGGGGCATAATTTGAACAAACTTGGTACAGAACTATAAGATGTCACTACATACCAAATTTGGTAGCCCTAGGCCCAATGGTTATGGATAGGAAGATTTTTAAAGTTTGCATAAAAGAGGCTATAATGTTCAGTTTTGTGACCCCGGGGCAGGGTAAAATTTGAGCCCAGAAGAATATTTTGAACAAATTTGGTAGAGGACTATTAGATGTCACTACATACCAAATTTAGTAGCCCTAGGCTCTATAATTATGAACAAGAAGATTTTTAAAGTTTGCACAAAATAGGCCTTATTTAAGCATATGTTCATTTTTGTGACCCCCGGGGAAGGGTCAAATTTGACCCCAGGGGCATAATTTGAAAAAACATGAAGAGAACTTTAAGATTTTAATACATACCAAATTTGGTAGAAATAGGCCCAATGGTTATGGACAATAGGATTTTTAAAGTTTGCAGAAAATAGGCCCAATATAAGCATAAGTTCAATTTTGTGACCCTGGGTAACGGTCAAATTTGATCCCTTGGGCTAAATTTGAACAAACTTGGTAGAGGACTATTAGATGTCACTACATACCATTTTGGTAGCCTTATGCCATACGGTTATGGAAAAAAGATTTTTAAAGTTTGCACAAAATTGGCCTTATTTAAGCGTATGTTCATTTTTGTGACCCCCGGGGCATGATCAAATTTGACCCAAGGGGCATAATTTGAACAAACTAAGTAAAGAACTATTAGATGTCACTACATACCGAATTTGGTAGCCCTAGGCCCTACAGTTATGGACAAGTAGATTTTTAAAGTTTGCACAAAATAGGCTTTATATAAGCATATGTTCATTTTTGTGACCCCAGGGACAGGGTCAAATTTGACCCCAGGGGCATAATTTGAACAAACAAAGTAGAGAACTATTGAATGTCACTACATACCAAATGTGGTAGCACTAGGCCCAATGGTTATGGACAAAAAGATTTTTAAAGTTTGCACAAAATAGGCTTTATATAAGCATAAGTTCAATTTATTGACCCCCGGGGCGGGGTCAAATTTGACGCCAGGGGCATAATTTGAACAAATTTGAAAGAGGTTCACCCCAGGAACATTTGTGAGAATTTTTATCAGAATTGGACTTGTTGTAGGAGAAGAAGATGTAAAAAGAAAAAGTTAACGCACGGACGCACGCACGACGAACACAGGACCATGACATAAGCCTGGCTGGCCTTTGAAATAGAGAGCGGACACGAAAAGTGTGACAGACTGACAGACGGACAGTGCGAAAAGTATATACCTGCCTTTTCTTCGAAAGGGGCCTGACAACCAAGGCCTGTGGTTTATCAAAGAGATGATAGCCAGAGTTCATCATGAATTTATGGACATAAGTCCACAGGTACATGTATGTAACGAACCCTACCATTCACAAATTAGTACAGGAAAGAAATGATTATTATATCATTTAAACAAGAGCACCGCCTTGCGGGTGCAGACCGCTCATCTATTTTCTTTTTATAGGTGAAGGGACTCTCATTTTCAATCACAAAGGAGGGAGGGGTGGAGTGAAGAATGGTGCATTGTGTGGGGGTGTGGACATTTATTACATTATCTTCCAAAAATGCCAAAAAAAGGGGAAAAAAAATCGGGAAGGGGGGGGGTGGGGGGTCGGGGGTATGGATTCTTGGGTGCGATGGTTGGACGGTATTTCAAACATAAAATAATAAAAATAAATATTTGTGTTTTTTTAACCGTTTAAAAAAACAATTGGGGGGGGGGTGAGGTGGGGGGGGGGGGGAGTATAGTGTGAGGGTGTGGTGGTTATTTGTGAGATGATCTTAAAAAAAAAAAAAAAAAAAAAAAAAAAAAAAAAAAAAAAAAAAAAATTTGGGGGGGGGGGGGGGATTCGGGTGAAGGGTTGGGGGGGGGGGATTCTTGGGTGCGATGGTTGGACGGTATTTCAAACATAAAATAAGCAAAATAAATTGTTTTGTTTTTTAACCTTTTAAAAAAAAAAAATTGGGGAGGGGGTGGGGTGGGGTGGGTATAGTGTGAGGGTGTGGTGGTTGTGAGATAATATTAAAAAAAAAAAAAAAAAAAAAAATAGGGGGGGGGGGATTCGGGGGGGGGGGGGGGGGGGGGAGGGGGGGGGGGGGGGGCACGGGCGATGGTTTGGGTGGAGTTTATTGTGGTATGTCAGGTAAGTGTTGTTTTGTCAAAGTATCAATCAAACCTAATCATAAATAAAGAAGTTATGGCAATTTTAGCAAAATTTAATAATTTGACCTTGAGAGTCAAGGTCATTCAAAGGTCAAGGTAAAATTCAACTTGCCAGGTACAGTAACCTCATGATAGCATGAAAGTATTTGAAGTTTCAAAGCAATAGCCTCGATACTTTAGAAGTAAAGTGGATCGAAACACAAAATTTAACCATATATTCAAAGTTACTAAGTCAAAAAAGGGCCATAATTCCATAAAAATGACATCCAGAGTTATGCAACTTGTCCTTTACTGTACCCTTATGATAGTTTGCGAGTGTTCCAAGTATGAAAGCAATATCTATGATACTTTAGGGGTAAAGTGGACCAAAACACAAAACTTAACCAAACTTTCAATTTTCTAAGTATAAAGGGCCCATAATTCCGTCCAAATGCCAGTCAGAGTTACATAACTTTGCCTGCACAGTCCCCTTACGATAGTAAATAAGTGTTGCAAGTATGAAAGCAATAGCTTTGATACTGTAGGAATAAAGTGGACCTAAACACAAAACATAACCAAATTTTCAATTTTCTAAGTATAAAAAGGGCACATAATTCTGTCAAAATGCCAGTCAGAGTTACATTACTTTGCCTGCACAGTCCCCTCATGATAGTTAGTAAGTGTTGCAAGTATGAAAGCAATAGCTTTGATACTTAAGGAATAAAATGGACCTAAACACAAAACTTGACCAAAATTTTCAATTTTCTAAGTATAAAAAGGGCACATAATTCTGTCAAAATGCACGCCAGAGTTATCTAACTTTGCCTGCCCAGTCCCCTCATGATAGTAAGTAAGTGTACCAAGTTTGAATGCAATAGCATTGATACTTTCTGAAAAAAGTGGACCTAAACGCAAAACTTAACCAAACTTTTCAATTTTCTAAGTATAAAAAGGGCACATAATTCAGTCAAAATGCACGCCAGAGTTATCTAACTTTGCCTGCCCAGTCCCCTCATGATAGTAAGTAAGTGTACCAAGTTTGAATGCAATAGCATTGATACTTTCTGAGAAAAGTGGACCTAAACGTAAAACTTAACCGGACGCCGACGCCGACGCAGACGCCGACGCCGACGCCAAGGCGATGACAATAGCTCATATTTTTTTTTCAAAAAATAGATGAGCTAAAAACCTTTGACAAATCAATCATTTGAGTTATAAATAATCCAAATAAAAAATCTGTACAGTAACTGTGAAAAGAACTTAAATTCTTGGTAAGGAAATATATAATATGAGAATTATAATTATATCAATTACTTCCCTTGAAAATAATTGTCTCTAACATACTCTATTTTTAGTAGCAAATAATTAAAAACCACTACCGTGACTGTAGATTCACCACTCAAAATGTGCAGCTCCATGAGATACACATGCATGCCAAATATCAAGTTGCTATGTTCAATATTGAATAATTATCTCCCTTTAAAGCTTATTAATTCCCTTGGATTTGTATTTTTGACCTTAGACCTTGAAGGATGACCATGACCTTTTACCACGACGTGTTTGTCAGAAACACAATGCCACCTACTGCGCCGCTTTGATTTATTTAACAAAACTATAAATTGGCAGGTCAGATAATTATGTCCATTTAAAGCTTATTAGTTCCCTTGGATTGGTTTTTTCGACCCCGTGACCTAGTTTCTGAGCCGGCATCACCCATATTCGAACTTGACCTAGATATTGTCTAGATACAACATCTAACCAAGTTTCGTAAAGATCGGATGAACAGTATTTGAAATAGAGAGCGGACACGAAAAGTGTGACAGACAGACTGACAGACGGACACTGCTAAAACTATATACCCCCTTTTCTTCGAAAGGGGGCATAAAAACAGGGCAAAGGCTACCAAACCGAGGTGATCTTCTGTTGGGAAATAAGACTTGTGTAATCTATAAGCTGTCATGATATTGGGCTGTATTTATGAGCATAGCTTACAAACTCTAGCACTTGTTGATGATTACATATACACATGTACACCCCAAATATAAGCAACTTTACTTAATCATTTGCCTTCCAGTGGATATTATTTTAAACAATGATGATAATGCTCTAAGTGCTGTCAACTGCCAAATACATAGCTAGAAATGGTATGAATACAATGAGCACCCAACATAAATATACTTGAAAATGTTTGGTAACTAATTTAGAGAAAATTGGCTGGAAGAAAATAAACATAAAGCACAACGATGAATATTTTCTCACCATCAAAGATAATTGAGCACCATTAGCCATCAGTTTGCACAGAGTCAGTATCTAACATTCTTTAGTTAAGCAGAACAGACATATATTTTAATGTTTCTAATAATGCTAAGTTGACATAACACCTGTCAAATATATTTTGCACACTACTGTTTGTTAACAAGTTTTGTTTAATTTCCATAGTTTTAGAATAACAAGACTAAGACAAGAAACCGTTGGAAACGGGCGATGCTCCCCAAAGTTTTTTTTTGTCACAATATTGCACTATATATTCAGATAAAAGGAAACGTCTTGAGGGCACAGTAGTTGGGGGGACAAGAATTTTTTATAGAAAATTTCAAAGGGCCATAACTCTGTGACAAATCATCCGACCAGAATCCCGCTGATAATAGCACATCTCCTCTTGGTAGTGAAGCTTCCCATAAAGTTTCATTGAATTCCGATCATAAGTTGCTGAGAAATAGCCCGAACAAGAATTTCATTATTATGTACAGTTAATGGAAAATTTCAAAGGGCCATAACTCTTTGAAAAATCATCCGACCAGATCCCGTTGATAATATGCATATCTCCCATTGGTAGTGAAGCTTCCCATAAAGTTTCATTGAATTCTGATCATTAGTTGCTGAGAAATATTCCGGACAAGAATTGCACTATATGTACAGTTAATGGAAAATTTCACAGGGCCATAACTCTGTGAAAATTCATCCGACCAGACCCCGTTGATAATATGCACATCTCCTCTTGGTAGTGAAGCTTTCCATAAAGTTTCATTGAATTCCAGTCATTTATTGCTGAGAAATAGCCCGGACAAAAATTGTGCACGGACGGATGGACGGACGCACGGACGGATGGACTGTTCATGCTTCATCAAAATTGAGTAATAATGATACTAGCAGACTAGTAATTTGGTTATTATAATATGTGACCTGCTTACCTAGTTTTTGGACACATAGGATTTAAATTTAAACTTGGCCTACATATTATCAAGATTCACATTCTGACCAAGTATGATCAAGGATGAGACATAAATGAAGCATCTAGAGTGGTCACAAGGTTTTTCTTAAATTTGACCTGGTGACCTAGTTTTTAAATGCTCATGCCAAGATATAATGATGTTGTAATAAAAAAACAATCTGACCCAGTTCATTACACCAAGGAGTCATAAATATGGCATCTGTAGTTGTTCCAAGATTTGCTATGATTCGACCTGGTGACCTAGTTTTGCAACGCATGCAACTCAGATAACAACTTGGCCACAATGTTGTTAAGATAAAAATATTGTCCAAAGTTTATCAAGATTGAATAAACAAGAGATCCATGGACCACATATATGATTAGAACAAATGCTCTGATCAAGTTTAATGCAGATTGGAATATAAATGTGATTTTTACAAAGTACGCAAGGTTTTAAAAAAGCCATATAAGGGAAACTCACCAAACCCCTGGTGGCATGTTTTTTTACAACTCAAACCATTTTCTATCTATGCCAATATATCAAAAAATATTCTGACCAAATTTCATGAACATTGGACCATAACTGTGACTTCTTTTAACAAGGCTTTATCAAAGTCATGTAAGTAAAACTTTCCCTCTCCCTGGTGACATAATAATTCAACAAACAAGAATCGTTTTCAAACTCAGGTGAGATATCGTAAGAAAAAAATGTTCTCACCAAGTTTCATGAAGTTAGGACTAAATATGTGACTAGTAGTGTGTAAACATGGTTTCATTATCGCCATACAAGGAAAACTGCCCCACCCCCTGTCAGCCATACTTTTCAACAGGCTGTATCAATTGTTGAACAGGGCTGGGATACCATTAGAACAGTGACTTCTACGGTGTAAACAAAAATTCACCCAAGCCAAAAAAAGAAAATTCCCTGCCCCCTGGCAGCCATGTTTTTTGACAAACAAGGAACATTTTCTAGCTTCCAGAAGCTATCATCAGAACAAAAGTTTTGACCAATTTTCATAAAGATTGAATTAACAATGTGACTTCTATTGTGCTAACAAGCTTCTACAAAAAGCCATAAAAGGAAACTGCCTCACCTCTAAGCAGCCATGTTGTTTGACAAACAACAACCATTTCCTGCACTAAGGCGAGCTTTCATTACAACAACTATAAATGTGACTTCTAGTTTCATTAACTTGGTCCATTTTTTGACCTCACAGGGCTCAGTTTCAAATTCTACCAAGAAATCATTGGGACACATATTCTGACACAGTTTCGTGCAGATTGGACAATTAATGTGGCCTCTGGAGTGTTAACAAGGTAAATGTTGGCGACATATTACCTATAACAAACAAAAGGCGATCACAAAAACTAATAATGTGAACGTTGTTCTCAGGTGAAACTCTTGTGTAATAATACAATTTAATTAAATATGATTTACATATAATTTATTCAAACCTGCAGCACATTAAAAAATTCTGTGAGAATATCATTAAGGGCAGCGTGTTGTTTGAAAATGGCAGGAGCTAGGAGCTGCAGGATGCTGAGAACACACTCAGACAGAGAGAGCAGGCCCTGCTGGCGGAACTGGGCAAATGAGAACTGGCTCTTCCCCTTCAGTAGAGCAGCAAGGGCAGGCAGCTGTCTGCAAACACATAGAGCAGGCATCAACTATTGTTTCATTTCATTACAAAAGCGTATTAATTCTCATCCTCACATCAAACCTGGGAATGGTACAAGCAATTCATATTCAAATGATGGTAAACAATGGTAAAAAATGTAACGGGAAATGAAATTGGTTCATCAAAAGAATATGCACACACATTGGTCAGTTAGGCAGTTGTTAATTAGGTTTGTCACAGTTCAATAAGAATTAATTTTAGCTAAGTCACTGAAATTTCACTGATTCCTGACATATGTGCTATATTTACACATATTTCTGGAAAGTCCAGCAAACAATTAAAACCTCTTAAAAAGAAATGCTGTTTAACAGAAAATGATTTTCATTCAGTTTATCTCATCTAAAACATGAGAGCTCACTAGTATTGAACTTAATGTATAATAAAGATAATAGAGTACAAGGTTTTAAAATGAAACTAGAGCTTTGTCACAGACGCGATGTATACCCCCACGTGCCGCATTGACACAGACTATTTTGCATGCTGTCTTTACAACACAAGAGAAGCTAATTTATGCGATTTTTAAGAATTATTATGCCATTATTATTTATAGCAATTTTTGACCTTTGAACTCAAAGTGTGACCTTGACCTTGGAGATATCGACATAATTCTTTCTTGTTACACACCGTCCAATGATGGTGAACAAATGATTTTAAAATCTCACAATGAACGACATAGATATGGCTTGGAAAAGCTCATTTATGGCCATTTTTTACCTTTGAACTCAAAGTGTGACCTTGACCTTGGAGATATCAACGTAATTCTTTCGGGCCACACACCATCCAATGATGGTGAACAAATGTGCCAAATGATTTTCAAATCTTATAATGAACAACATAGTTATGGCCTGGACCAGCTCATTTATGGCCATTTTTGACCTTTGAACTCAAAGTGTGACCTTGACCTTGGAGATATCTACCTAATTCTTTTGCACAACACACCGTCCAATTATGGTGAACAAATGTGCCTAATGATTTTAAAATCTCACAATGAACGACATAGTTATTGCCCAGAAAAGCTCATTTATTGCCTATTTTTACCTTTGAACTCAAAGTGTGACCTTGACCTTGGAGATATCAACGTAATTCTTTCGGGCCACACACCATCCAATGATGGTGAACAAATGTGCCAAATGATTTTCAAATCTTACAATGAACAACATAGTTATGGCCTGGACCAGCTCATTTATGGCCATTTTTGACCTTTGAACTCAAAGTGTGACCTTGACCTTGGAGATATCTACCTAATTCTTTTGCACAACACACCGTCCAATTATGGTGAACAAATGTGCCTAATGATTTTAAAATCTCACAATGAACGACATAGTTATTGCCCAGAAAAGCTCATTTATTGCCTATTTTTACCTTTGAACTCAAAGTGTGACCTTGACCTTGGAGATATCGACGTAATTTTTTTGCTTGACACACCGTCCAATTATGGTGAACAAATGTGCCCAATGATTTTAAAATCTCACAATAAATTACAAAGTTATGGCCCGGACAAGCTCATTTATGGCCATTTTTGACCTTTGAACTCAAAGTGTGACCTTGACCTTTGAGATATCAACGTATTCTTTCGCGCGACACACCGTCCAATGATGGTGAACAAATGTGCCAAATGATTTTAAAATCTCACAATAAATGACAAAGTTATGGCCCGGACAAGCTCATTTATGGCCATTTTTTTCCTATGAACTCAAAGTGTGACCTTGACCTTTGAGATATTGACGTAATTTTTTGGCGCGACACACCGTCCAATTATGTTGAACAAATGTGCCAAATGATTTTAAAATCTCACAATGAACAACTTAGTTATGGCCAGGACAAGCTTTCGGGACAGACCGACAGACAGACCGACAAAGTGACTCCTATATAGCCCCCATTACCAATGGTAATGGGGGCTATATAATATAATTATATAATTATCTTAGTATTTTTTAAGTGAATCATTTATCCAACAAAGTTAAATAAAAACGAAAACAAAAGACTTTTTGGAGTTAATAATTAAAGCACTCAAAATGCTACCTTCATTATCATTATAGTCTAACAAGAGTGCCAACATGTCACAGAGTATGTCTGTTTAAATGTCTGGGTAGCATTGATCTGTAAAGGATATACATATTTGTAGTACAAATAAGGGCAGTAAAACAATGGAGGACAAAAGGAACTTGGCAATTCCATAAAACTAGATCTTCAAAATTAAAAAAGTTATTCTAATATATGACAAGTGTTGTTTTTTTATTAAATAAAATACAGATACATTGAAAATGCAGTGTTCTTTTCAGATGTCAATGGAACATTGTGTTTGGTTCAAGTTCCATATGTCCTGAAGTTTGATCCTTTGTTAGTCAAAGTTCAGCTATGTTACTACATATGCTGAAGTTTGATCCTTGGTTTGTCCAAGTTTTGCTATGTTACTACATGTCCACAAGTTTGATCCTTGGTTGGTCCAAGTTTTACTATGTTACTATATGTCCACAAGTTTGATCCTTGGTTTGTCCAAGTTCTGCTAAGTTACTACATGTCCTGAAGTTCAATCCTTGGTTTGTCCAAGTTCTGCTATGTTACAGCATGTCCAGAAGTTTGATCCTTGGTTGGTCCAAGTTATACTATGTTACTACATGTCCTGAAGTTTGATTCTTGGTTGGTCCAAGATCAGCTAAAAGTATGTTACTACATTTCCTGAAGTTTGATTCTTGGTTGGTCCAAGTTCAGCTAAAAGTATGTTACTACATTTCCTGACATTTGATCCTTGGTTGGTCCAAGTTCTGCTATGTTACTACATGTCCAGAAGTTTGATCCTTGGTTGGTCAAAGCTATGCTATGTTACTACATGTCCTTAAGTTTCATTCTTGGTTGGTCCAAGTTCCGCTATCTAACAACATGTCCTGAAGTTTGATTCTTGTTTGGTCCATGTTCCGCTATGTTACTACATGTCCTGAAGTTTGATCCTTGGTTTGCCCAAATTCCACTATTTTGATTCATGTCCATAAGTTTGATCCTTGGTTAGTCAATATTCAGCTATGCTACTACAATGTCCTGAAGTTAGATCCTTGTTTGGTAAAAGTTCCACTATGTTACTACATGGCCTGAAGTTTGATCATTGGTTTTCTGAGTTCCGCTATGTTCGCTATGTTACTACATGTCCAAAAGTTGGTCCAAGTTCAGCTATATTACTACATGTCTTGAGGTTTGGTTCTTGGTTGGTCCAAGTTCAGCTATGTTACTACATGTCCTGAAGTTGGATTCTTGGTTGGTCCAAGTTCTGCTATGTTACTACATGTCCTGAAGTTTGATTCTTGTTTGGTCCAAGTTCTGCTATGTTACTACATGTCCTGAAGTTTGATTCTTGGTTGGTCCAAATTCTGCTATGTTACTACATGTCCTGAAGTTTGATCCTTGGTTGGTCCAAGTTATGCTATGTTACTACATGTCCTGAAGTTAGATTCTTGGTTGGTCCAAGTTCTGCTATCTAACAACATGTCCTGAAGTTTGATTCTTGTTTAGTCCAAGTTCCTCTATGTTAATACATGTACACAAGTTTAATCATTGTTTGGTCCAAGTTCCGCTTTGTTACTACATGTCCTGAGATTTGATCCTTGGTTGGTCCAAGTTCCACTATTTTACTTCATGTCCATAAGTTTGATCCTTTGTTAGTCAAAGTTTAGCTATGTTACTACATTTCCTGAAGTTTGATGCCTTGTTTGGTCCAAGTTCCATTATGTTACTACATGTCCTGAAGTTTGATCCTTGGTTGGTCTAAGTTCTGCTATGTTACTACGTGTCCTGAAGTTTGATCATTGGTTGGTCCAAGTTCAGCTATGTTACTACATGTCCAGAAGTTTGATCCAAGTTCCGCTATGTTACAATATGTATTGAAGTTAAATTCTTGGTTGGTCCAAGCTCAGCTATTTGACTACATGTCCTGAAGTTTGATCCTTGGTTGGTCAAAGTTCCCTTGTTACTACATGTCCTGAAGTTTGATTCTTTGTTGGTCCAAGGTCTGCTATGTTACTACTTGTCCACAAGTTTGATCCTTGGTTGGTCCAAGTTTTACTTTGTAACTACTATGTCCACAAGTTTGATCCTTGGTTGGTCCAAGTTATACTATGCTACTACATGTCCTGAAGTTTGATCATTGGTTGGTCCAAGTCATACTATGCTACTACATGTCCACAAGTTTGATCCTTGGTTGGTCCAAGTTCCACTATGTTACTACATGTCCACAAGTTTGATCTTTGGTTGGTCCAAGTTCCACTATGTTACTACATGTTCACAAGTTTGATCCTTGGGATCTCCACTCTGTCTGATCATTAGCATTTTAAGACTATTAAGTTGTTTATCAAGGGCTATATGCTAGATCCTGGTTAGGTCTTGTGTAGTTGTGTCTAAGTTGGTAAAATAATTTATCAATTAAAAAGTATAATTCAATAAAGATTTGTATTTATAAGAGCATCACTTTGTTAATAAATTTGGATATTATTTAATGTTTTTAAGAGATGCAACACTTCAAACTATTAAATTGTTAACATCATGTCAAGTGGCCAGATTGAAACTTAAGCCCTTCTAGAGTTGTGGATTCTGATTGGCAGTTGTCAACAAATGTGTTATGCTGTAAACAACTTATTCAATATAAATTGCAGATTACATTATATATTGAATGGAATATGAAAACCAAGCAAGTTTAATTTTGGTTCCTCACATTGGTAAAATCCTGACAAGGAAAACTTCTTGCACATACAACAGTTGTTAGCCGTATGTTCGTCCTCAATTTCACTTTCAATTTCTGAGTCAACAATAGTAATATTCTTTTTTATCAAATCGTTTTATCTTGCGGAAGGCAAAGGTGATTTGTCCAAATGTTGTTCTGATCGATCTTTTTATTTTGGCTTATATGCTATTTTTTATCTCTGTTGTTTGCATTCAAGCAGTTGGAATATTTGTTGTTTTCTGGAATGATTGACTATTAATTCAGCAGGCACTTTGATCAAATGACAATGTCCCCACTTTCCTGAATCCGAACTTGATTGTTGCTGGTGTCATGGATTTTACTGTGAAATATTGACTTGAATGGCCCACAAATGTGATGTCCTATGGTATGAGGGCATGTGAACTGTGTGGGGGCAGCACAAACAGCATGATTTTATGCTCTCATGCCAAGTTGAGTATATCAACAGAGTTGTGTGAAGCATGGCCATGATAAATCAGCAAAATGGCTCCATAATTGTCCCAAGATTCTCTTTGAACATATTTTATGAAGTATTGCATATGTCAAGGTACTTTATCAAAACCTACTCATTTACCCAGCTGGAATCTGACATCGTATACCGATAGTTCATAATTTGTGCATTTCCCTTTGAACAAATAGTAAGGGGATAGTGCTGTATCTGCATATTTACACATTCTATTATGGCCGTGGTGCTGTATTGGGAGAGGAGACATCTTGAGTTTTTCTTGCAGAAACGCCTGTGATGACCTTTGATGGAGGATGCTCAGGCTGAATCCCAGTCTCAAAAAGGACATTAATCAGATGTGGCTATGACTTGAGGGAGTACTTGGTTAGAATAGCATCCAAATCCCTAAAGTAACTACCAGTACAAATGTTCTCATGTAACACAGCTGCAGAGAGTGTTGATTAAAGGCCCATTGGTTTGATAAATTTTAGCCTGTGGTCAAATCGTTGCAAATAAGCATAGTACCATGTGTCACTGAGTTTTGTATCTGGTAAACACCTAAGAAGTTTAACAGCTAGCTCACTCACAAGTTCATTCAACTAGAAGCAGTTTATACCATACTCAACCAGTAGCAACCCTTCCGAATTACAACCTAGAACACCTGGGCCTGGATTGAGAGCCCAGTGTTCTACAAAGTGAGTAAACCACACCGAATTACAACATTGAACACCTGGGCCTGGATTGAGAGCCCAGTGTTCTACCAAGTGAGTAAGCCACACCTAATTACCACCTAGAACACCTGGGCCTGGATTGAGAGCCCAGTGTTCTACAAAGTGAGTAAGCCACACCCAATTACAACCTAGAACACCTGGGCCTATATTGAGAGCCCAGTGTTCTACAAAGTGAATAAGCCACACCTAATTACCACCTAGAACACCTGGGCCTGGATTAAGAGCCAAGTGTTCTACCAAGTGAGTAAGGCACACCCAATTACCACCTAGAACACCTGGGCCTGGATTGAGAGCCAAGTGTTCTACAAAGTGAGTAAACCACACCGAATTACAACATTGAACACCTGGGCCTGGATTGAGAGCCCAGTGTTCTACCAAGTGAGTAAGCCACACCGAATTACAACCTAGAACACCTGGGCCTGGATTGAGAGCCCAGTGTTCTACAAAGTGAGTAAGCCACACCCAATTTCAACCTAGAACACCTGGGCCTGGATTGGGATTCCAGTGTTCTACCAAGTGAGTTAGCCACACCTAATTACCACCTAGAACACCTGGGCCTGGATTGAGAGCCAAGTGTTCTACCAAGTGAGTAAGGCACACCCAATTACCACCTAGAACACCTGGGCCTGGATTGAGAGCCCAGTGTTCTACCAAGTGAGTAAGCCACACCTAATTACCACCTAGAACACCTGGGCCTGGATTGAGAGCCAAGTGTTCTACCAAGTGAGTAAGCCACACCCAATTACCAGCTAGAACACCTGGGCCTGGATTGAGAGCCCAGTGTTCTACCAAGTGAGTCTCACCTAATTACCACCTAGAACACCTGGGCCTGGATTGAAAGCCAAGTGTTCTACCAAGTGAGTAAGCCACACTGAACTAGAGCTTTGTCACAGACGTGACGTATACCCCCACATGCCGCATTGACACAGACTATTTTGCATGCTATCTTCACAAAACAAGAGAATCTAAATGGCGATTTTTAAGAATTATTATGCCATTATTATTTATGGCCATTTTGACATTTGAACTCTTGAATTATTTCGCATGACATGCCGTCCAATGACTGTGAACAAAATTAATCTACAGAGTCATCTTAAAATCTCACAATTAATGACATAGTTATGGCCTGGACAAGCTCCTTTATGGTCATCTTTCACTTTTGAACTCCAGGTGTGACCTTGACCTTGAAGATATCGACATAATTCTTCCGCATGACACATTGTCCAATGATTGTGAACAAATGTACCACGTAATTTTAAAATCTCACAATGAATGACATTGTTATGGCCCAGAAAAGATCATTTACGGCCATTTTTGACCTTTGAACTCACAGTGTGACCTTGACCTTGGTGAGATCGACGTAATTCTTTCGCGCCACACACCGTCCAATGATGGTGAACAAATGTGCCTAATGATTTTAAAATCTCACAATGAATGACATAGTTATGGCACGGACAAGCACATTTATGGCCATTTTTTACCTCTGAACTCAAAGTGTGACCTTGACCTTGGAGATATCGACGTAATTCTTTCACGCGACACACCGGCCAATGAGGGTGAACAAATGTGCCAAATGATTGTAAAATCTCACAATGAACAACATAGTTATGGCCCGGACAACTCATATATGGCCATTTTGGACCTTTGAACTTAAAGTGTGACCTTGACCTTGAATATATATAAACGTAATTCTTTCGCGCGACACACCGTCCAATGATGGTGAACAAATGTGCCAAATGATTTTAATATCTCACAATGAATGACATAGTTATTGCCCGGACAAGCTCATTTATGGTCATTTTTTTATCTTTGAACTCAAAGTATTACCTTGACCTTGGAGATATCGATGTAATTCTTTTGCGCGACACACTGTCCAATGATGGTGAACAAATTTGCCAAATGATTTTAAAATCTCACTAATAAATGATAAAGTTATGGCCCGGACAAGCATTTGACCTTTGAACTCCAAGTGCGACCTTGACCTTGGAGATATTGACGTACTTTTTTCACACAATACACCGTCCCATGATGGTGAACAAATGTACCAGGTTATTTCAAAATCTTACGTTAAATGACATAGTCATGGTCCGGACAAAATTTTGGTTTAAAACACACTAAGTGACCCCGTGACCTAGTTTTTGACCGAGCATTACCCATATTCAAACTTGACCTATAAATCATCTAGATACAACTTGTGACCTAGTTTGGGGAAGATCGGATGAAATTTCGGGACAGACCGACAGAAAGACGACTGACCGACAAAGTGTTTCCTATATAGCCCCCATTACCAATGGTAATGGGAGTATGATTACAACCTAGAACACCTGGGCCTGGATTGAGATCCCAGTGTTCTACAAAGTGAGTAAGCCACACCCAATTACCACCTAGAACACCTGGGCCTGGATTGAGAGCCCAGTGTTCTACCAAGTGAGTAAGCCACACCCAATTACAACCTAGAACACCTGGGCCTGAATTGAGAGCCCAGTGCTCTACCAAGTGAGTAAGCCACACCGAATTACAACCTAGAACACCTGGGCCTGGATTGAGAGCACAGTGTTCTACAAAGTGAGTAAGCCACACCGAATTACAACTTAGAACATATGGACGTGGATTGATGAGCACAGTGTTCTAGGACTTGATTTAGCCCTGCCCAGATTACCATGTGGATCATTTAGAGCATCAGTGTGAAAAATTTGCGTAATGTTTTGATCCTAATACACAAAACAACTAATCAGAGGCATTCTTGATTTACCTCAACACCAACAGAGGATGGTGGGCAGCCAGTTTTCTGCAGGCGACCTCTACATCTGCCATCTTGTCAGTCATCCTGCCAGGGTAAAGACCAGTGATCAGGCGATGTGTTATCATGTCCATCTGCAGAAAAACAAGCATGCAGTGAATAGTCTTATGATACTAGAACAAGGGTCAAAATTATCACAAAACCAGGTTTGTAATTTGAAAAAATAGTCTGTGAATGGAGCCAAGTCAAACTGAACTGATTGTTTATAGTTAACCCCCTTTGTTTCAAAATAAATCTATTTTTAGTTGTGGCGACCTTGACATTGGAGATATTGACGTAATTCTTTTGTATGACACACCGTCCAATGATGGTGAACAAATGTGCCAAATGATTTTAAAATCTCACGATGAATGACATTTATGGCCTGGACAAGCTCATTTACGGCCATTTTTTACCTTTGAACTCAAAGTGTGACCTTGACCTTGGAGATATCAACATAATTCTTTCGCGCGACACACCGTCTAATGATGGTGAACAAATGTGCCATATGATTTTTAAATCTCACAATGAACGACAAAGTTATGGCCCGGACAAGCTTGTTCCGCCCGCCCGCCAGAACGCCCACCCGCGTGCCAGCAGACATTGGCCAATCTAATAACAAGTTTTTTCCTTCTGAAAACCTGGTTAAAAATACTTACAGTCATCAGTTTCGAATTAAATATGCATTATCTTTGTATACAAACAAGATGTAGAAATGTGTGCACAGGAATGAAAGTGGGCCCTTCGTCCCTAACATGAGCAGAAAGAATTAAAATGTTTGTTAAAAATGTAATCATGTGGGCAAATACTGTGAAACCATTATTAATTGTCAGGCATTAATTTTCATAAATTTCGTCAGTCGACCGATCGGCGAATTTAAGATCCTAACGAACAATCATGCTCTATGTTTGAACAAAAACAAACACTGAGTTGAACAATATTTTAAAACTTAACCGTAGACATGAGGCATTAAATTCCAACATAATCTATGCACACATTCACTGCTGTTTCGTAATCAAGATTAATCCGGTTTTGACACAAAGGGATGTAGATTACACAAGGTACTTAACTGACACGTTACACTTCTTTAAAACGCTTGTGCAGTACAGCTGTGTCGAATGCGTTGACTTCGTTTATGTAGAATGGTAATGAATTAGCGCTAATTGTTTAATACTTTATTACCCATTAGGTGCATTGTGTTTTTCAGGGGTGTTGCATATTAGCCATCACGCAGCGAATGCCGATGAAAGACAATAAACCAAATGAAAAGATGACGATGTGTGATCAACATGCGTATTTATCACAAATTAATAAAGAATATTTTAATTGCTGTTTGTTTGATTGTTTGCGTTTAACCACACTTATTACTATTTTAAATGTATCAATTTATTTATTTTTAAATTATTGACATTATTGATTTATATACCTATAGTTTACTTTTTAAGAACAAACACACACATAGAGTTTATAATTTTAATGTTGATTTCAGAATAAAAAGCATTTTATTTGAAAAAAAACACTTAACAAACTGGAACCTCTTTCGTATAACACAAACAGTTTTAAAACGGTATTGACAGCATTTTAATAAAAATCATACCAACTAGAATTACGATTGTTATCAGTATGGCAATTATAATAATAGAAAAAGACTAATGGGCAATTGGCTTCGTTGTTACAATCACTCGTTAACGGTTATTCAATCCCACTTGTCCGCTAATCATAACAATGAACGTGTGAATGGCATCCATTACTGTCCCTTGATAACAAAAGACTAATTAATTGGCATGTGACAAACAGGCCCCACCTCCTGCACTGATTCTCAAGTGTGTTCCCGCATTCGTACGATTTTTCGCAAGTGCGATTGATCGCAAATATGTGTTACACACAAATAGGATATTGACTGACGCATTTAAAAAAAAATTAAAATCAGAAATCGGCGAATTTAAGTGCTGACGAAATCGTCATTTTTATAAAAATGACGAAATTTTGTGTTGTCGAAAATAAATGGTTTCACAGTATATAGGAAATATTAGGTTATTGTACTTGAGTTTATCCTATTCCATTTATCCTACAAAACAAAAAGTACATGTATAAAAACAAGCTTCAAAATCTGGCTATGAATCTTCATGTTTGTAGCCTATTTTTTCTTGCTTATTTATACAAAAACAAGAAAAAGTTCTTAGGTAAATCATACAACTGCTGAAAAAGAAAGGGATAAAACATTATATACATTGATTCAAATTTATTTTGTTCATTGAAATGCACATTTTAATTTTAAAATAAATAATATTCAATTCCAATAACAAATCATTTTCTTGTAAAAAAGTTCTAGGTTGCCATTTGCAATCAAGAATGACTTATATTTAGTACATATGACAGTGTCATTACACAACCAAAGGAACAAGGGTAATGAAACAGGTGAACAACATGTATTGTTGGATTCACTTTGGGTAAATGCTAAAATTTTGAAAATTGAAGACTGTCCCATAAAACTGAGTGTGCCTAAATTATTAAAGTTGAACGGGAAAAATGATTCTATGTGCTGCGAGTGGAGAAAGAATAAATGTCAAGGGTTGGAATATTGATGGGATAGGTTCACATGTTGGGTCTTTGGAAGTGATAGATGGTGCTAGTCCATTAGCATCATGCTTGACCCTGCATATGTTGATGCTTGATATGAATGGTGGAGGACCATTGATAACAGTGACAAATAAACGCTTCAGAACATAATGCACCCCTTTTACTATACAAACAATTGAAGGTGTGACTGCCACTGACGAACAAACAAAGAATGCATAGTTTGCACACTTTTATTTATGTGCATTAATAACAGTTTCATACAAGAGTATTGGTAAATCAAAAGCTCATCGTTGGACCCGTTGGTAAAAAAAAGAGCATTGGTGTAACTTTCTATACAAAAGAGCATAAGAAATTAGTTATAACAAAGTGCAAATATATGTAAAAGTAAATTATACCATACAGTGTGGTATTTAACAAGTCATACAAGTCATTAATACAATCGACGTTTTACATATTGCAAACCCGCATCTGATCATCAATGCAATCTTTTACATTTGTCTTTAAATTTGTTAACTCCCGTACTTTTTAAATGTTTTTCGTATCTTAATTTTGGGACATGAATTTTTTTTTTAAGTGTCTGTAAACTTAGAGTAATAACAGTATGTTAGGTGGTGCAATGTTTTTGTCTAAGAGCTTTTGAACCATGATCTTACAAACAGAGTGGTTTTTCAGGCGCTGTCAGTCAAGCCTGCACTGCTCAGCCATAATTAAGACTTTCCTGGTACCAACCCTCTGCTTTTTATACAATTGCAATTTGGTCCTGTCAAAGCCTTGGTTCTCAGAGCAATCTAGAAAGAACTTGGGCGCAGCCATTTTTTTTGGCAATCATCACGGAACTTGCTCAAAATGATTGCTAATTGAGTAGTGATATCTGGGACACATTCTAAAATGATCCTTGAACGAGCTAGATCCTCTACATGTACTAAGTCCATTTGATTTTAAACCAAATATAAAAGGCAAAAACAAGTAGTCCGCCATGTACACGTATGAGCTGGACAAATGTTCGTAAACAAGAAAAGGACAATTTATCTGAGAACCTTTCTGAGTTTTCTTCTATAAACTTATTTAGGGGTAGTATAAATGTTTAAAGTAAGCTGAAAGAATTCAACCACTGGCACTGACAGACATGTATGTGTATAGTCTTTCTCAATTAACATTGATTTGCAAACATTTTGAAATCTAACTGGACATTTAACTTTTCATTCAAAATTTAACAGTTTGGTCAAAACTGTAGAAGAGGGCCAAAAGCCTAGGTCACTCACTTGAGACAAGAAGGAACTGTGTGGATAATCTTTTGCAATGTTTCAAGGATAACATGTCCAATATATAATTGGAACAATCATTTTGAGCATGTTGCATGATGATTGGGCAAAAAATGTGACCTCTACAGCTTTTTCGCATATTTGACTCACTAATCAAGTTTTTGATACCACTTGACCTAGTTGCGAAGCAGCTCGTCTAAGTTATCATACCATGAAAAAATTCTTCACAATGGCAACCTATGTAAAAGACCGAGCCAGTCCGATTGAGATAGCTCTATTTTTCTAATCGGCATACCTCGCTGATTATCATTGATAAAGGTAAAGGAAGCTCAGCTATAAATAGCATATTCTGGGAAAAAGATTTAATAATAGTTTGAAAACATTAATGTCAAATCAGTTATATTCAATCTATTATATGTTTATCGATCAATGAAACAACTATGCATTTTCTGTATTGTATTTGACATTTGTCGTGATTTTGTAAATAAATTGCGAATGAAACCGTGTATAATTAACGTTTAACGCGATCATGAAATTTAAAGAAAACCAATTATTTCGCACCTGCCATTTGTAAACGTTATAGCGAATATGGTATATAAACAACATAATAGTCGTACTATATCTATGAAACTCGCTTTTATGTGTGCTTTCTCATTTTGCATATTTAATAAACTTTTCAAACAGAAATTACAGAGCAACATCAGTGCTATTACTATGTTTGATAATTCATTCATTTGTTGGATATTGTTTGCTGTTTTAAACACATATTAGGTCATATCGCAGAGATTTAGTTAACCTTACCATGTGTTCATGGGCCAACTCACGTATTCAAGTGCTCTTACGACTTAAAGAGCATGGTGTAATTAAAGAGCATGTCAAGTTTTGAATATATCTGCTGAAACGTAATGTTATAATCCACAAATGTTTTACTGTAACAGAACGTTTTTTAAGATAAGTGGTACAGAAAATACACATTGAATATTATTTTAAAGATATTTCTTGTTATATTTGATCAAGAATGTAACCCGCCTCCCAGACTTTGCTGAATGGGTCAAGTTCCCCACGGGTACTACTTCCCCGTACCCCGAAATGTTTTTTCGTACCCAAATTTATTTTCCTACCCAAATTTATTTCCCTACCCAATTTTTTTTTCAGAACCAAATTTTTGTTTGTACCCAATTTTTTTCTTGGTATAATTTTTGTATCCAAAATTTACGTACACATTTTTTTTCTGACCAAACATTTTCGTACCCACATACACAATTGTGGTGATGTAGATAAACTTAAAATGATGCTTTTATATCCATCCTTTTCAAAAGCATCGTCACACCAGTACTGTCAGTACTATGACTTCAATGTAAATGTATACAATGCATGGAAGACAAAAGGTGATCATAAAAGCTCACCATGGCACATTTCATATAAAGGGCACATTGTAAGAATGCAAAGAACTTGTCTAAAAATGCGTAGGTCAAAAAGTGTTAAACATTGGTAACATAGTTCTTCTTGCAAGGCACATTGACCTGCCTCCCGACTTCAACACTAAGTTAATTGTTAAAACATCTGAATCACGTTAGGGCTCATCTTAATTTGAAGGACAAGTAAATTGATATACATTTTTCAGGGTTTAACAACATGGCGATGTCCATGACAGGACTAATATTTTTTGCTGTTTTATACCCTTTATTACTTTCATTATTATTTTTTTAATTCCCCTTATTTTTTAATTCCGCTTACTTTCCAGCCATATCATTACGTATTAATATTCGCTCTATATCTCGACTCTACTTGCTACGAAATTTCTTAGCAGAATCACAAAATTACACCTCCCACTAAGAAAATTTATAGTGTTTAAAGTTGAGATATAAAGCAAATATTAATATGAAACAATTGTTGATCACTTTCTTATCGATATAGCTACAAAAGTGAGCTACATTTAAAAAATTAACAAAAGTATTAAATGGTATAACACCATGAAAACACTGTCTCAGCATAGACGTCGCCATCTTGACTATCACATCATTAATCCCCCACGTCATTCTATCCTCTATATTTTAAGGGGGTAGGTGCGAAACTTCTGTATTTTGTACAGAAATGTTAAACTGATTGAACAGATTAAAACCAATATCTCAATATGACAAGAAGAATACAGGTAAAATTATTGCCTGTAAGGACGAAATGGACATGATTGAGATTACATTTAACTTTCTTCCAAACTTCACCTCAATAACACAGTTTGTGACTTTAAGACTCTTAATCGTCATTTAAGCAAGATTGCATTTGAGACACTATTTACTGTCTGTTGTTCTCGAAAAGATAGGCAATTAGCTAGATGCTGTCAGCAACATGTCCTGCCCATTGTCTTTACTTAAAACTAATTTTATTTCTAAAAACAATAATTGTATTGTAATAAAAATTACCAAATTAGAGAATGATATGCATACAAACTCTATCATTGAAAGAGATGTCTATGAGCAGTGAGTTGTCCACTGTACCTGTGTGAGTGTGTCGGTGGTCAGCAGCTGGTCAGTGTTGGTCAGTCTGTGCTTGGACACCCAGGCTAGCAGGTAGGGGTACTGGACATACAGCTCCAACAGCAGAGTCTCATACACCTGGCATTTCTCACTAGGAAAGTATAAGAAGAATACATCATATAGACCCATCACTGCTTACTCCATCCTACAAGAAATGAAAGCCAAAGTTGCCAAACTTTGCTCTCATCACCATTGGATAAAATAAAACGACCTCATTTTTAGTCCACAGCACCAATAACTCTAATTTGCTTTTCATCCTGATAGCCAATGTTACAATTGGTAAGACTGAAAGAAAAAACAGTCCTGAACAGCTTTCATAACATTTGGACATAACTTGTACTTGTATGCATAATTTCTATCAAAAAATAAAATAAAATAAATTGCTAGATTGATTCAATATTACAATTGTCAGTTGGTTTTATTCTCCATGAAATATATATATATTAACAAGCTTATTATATACTATGATCTAAAACTCAAGTTCTCTTAATAGACGCTGCCAGCAAAAATCAAAGCGCCGCCGGCATAAAGGCTATCCTAAACAAGAGCTGTGTTTGTGAAACACAATGCCCCCTACTGCGCCGCTTTGAAGCCATATATTTGACCTTGACGGATGACCTTGACCTTAACCTTTCACCACTTAAAATGTGCAGCTCCATGAGATACACAACCATGCCAAATATCAAGTTGCTATCTTTAATAATGCAAAAGTTATAACCAATCTTAAAGTTTTGGGACAGACAGACACACACATACAATGACAGACAGACAAACAGATAGGCCAAAAACAATATACCCCCGATCATTCGATCCGGGGGCATAAAAAAATAATTTTTAAGAAATAAATACAATATGGGGCTTTTGGCTCTCTAAAAATACATGTATTGCAATGTGTTAGGCGTAAATGGACACATTTTGCCTATAGTTTAAATTTTGTGCATTAATTACAATGTAAATTTGTGATTCTAAAATACTACATGTATGACTGAGTAGCACGTTTATATTTAGTCACACCACACAGTCTTTTGCAACATGCATGCTTTCCATGTATGTAAATTGACAGAGGACAGCAACAATTTTGCGGTCTTATTAAAACACAGGTTATACATGAAAAGTGAATGGTGAATGCAGTAGATGAGTACATATGGACTTGTAGCAGCAATGTCTATCACGTGGCTGTATAAAAACTGTGTAAATAAGTTCTATAAATAGACATGATGAAAAATTCATGTACTGGAATAATGTGTTACCGCATGAAATTGTTATCAGCTATTGTCTTCACTCGCTTTAAGTAATTTATTGCACATCATTTGCCTTTAACTTTTCATAAGTAACAAATGTTTACAGCAAGTTTATAGAAATTGTTTGCAGTAAAAAAGTGTGGTAATAATGCCCGATGCCTTCTTTTATTTACTGTTTTAATTACCGTTTTATATTACGTAAATGGTAAAACTGTGATTCCTTGTAAATCTACCTGGGAATTGCTCGTGATGCATCCGTGTCAGCATACATGACTGTGCAATGTAGCTTAAATATTTGATATGCGCGTCATGCTCTTATCAGTGGATTATCTATTACCCCATGTGGCGTTTATGGCGATAACACGCGGAAGTAGTAAAGTAGGGAATATTGATACACGATGTTTCTGGCGATTTATACGACCTGAAATCAGGAATTTAGAGTGAATTTGAAAAAAAGGGTCTATTTTTTTTTATTTTTTTTTTAATCGCCAATTTCAAGAAAATCTTCTTTTAGATCGCCAACCAGGAATTGTAATAGCCAAAGCGATTTTGGCGATCAGTAACGCTAACGTAGAATGATATGGATCTGATACCCATTCATAATGTAATTATTTAATGGGGTCATATTGAAGTTTTTAAATGGGCAGTTTGTTACTGTGTAATTGCTAGAAATGTAAAGAAAGTGCATAGTTGAATTTTTAATAAAACCCAATTATTTGATATATTATACACCCATATTGTTATTGTTGTATTGTTTATGGTTTCTGACCTTGACCTAGAAGATATAATAACCAGTTCAGCAATTTCAAGGGGCCATAACTCTCCCAATAATTTCAAAAATTCTTCCAGATTTGTAGCTGTAATGGTATGATCTTGAATTAGATGTAGAACTCTTGTATCCTTTTGAGCAGCAAAAAAAAATAATCTGTGGTAGCTACTTTGACTTTTTATTTAAAAAGTCATTTTGCAAATCTGTGAACAAGTCCCTTTAACTTTTGTATTTTGTTAAATAATATACCTGTCTGAATCGATTCCATCCTCCATATCATGTACTATGACTTTCATTTTGTCATCATCATCACAAATGCATGATGTGAGCAGCTCCATCCTGCTTTTTACAGCAACTGGAATCTGATTGGTTGGTCTATGTTTAGGCGATAAGTTCCGATTGGCTGACAGGCAATAGGAGGCCTCTTGAACAACATAGCTCACCAGTACTGACAATTGAGAAGCTGATAATCCCAGAACATCTTCTTTGCTGGCATTCTACGTAAACAACAAAACCTTTAAACACTGCATATTTTAAGATGATTTGCTTAAAATAAAAAATAAACAAGAGCTGTCTCCATCGGAAGACATATGCCCCCAAAAAACGTTTTTTCGAAACCTAAACGCAGATTTCGAAACATAAACGTAGACCCTAAGTTCAAGGTCAAGGTCAAAGGGGTCAAAATTTGTGTGCGTATTGAAAGGCCTTGTCCATATACACACGCATTCCAAATATAACGGTTACATCTGAAGCGACATAGAATTCATGAGCATTTTTCGAAACCTAAACGCAAAAGTGAGACGGAAAGACAGACAGACGGACAGTGCGATCACTATATGCCCTCCTTTGGGGGCATTAAAAGATATCTAGCACAGTCAGCTTTGATACAGACATATAGCTATGACATTCAGCATTATAATACCTCACTTTTATTCACAATGCTTATCTTCCATAGGCCATTGTGACATAGAAATACTGTCAGACCCAGCGGGAAAAAATGTATTGTCCAAAATATACTGTCGCCCGCTACCAAAAAATACTGTCACCCGCTACCTTAGCAATCAAGTGCGGAATGGTAAAAAATTGTACTGTCCCTCGGTTGACCATATTTCCTCAAGTTGACAAATTTACTGTCACCCTGTCAGAAATTACATGTAATATTTATATACGTTATTTTGACTTGCAACCACGAAGAATCACCTTCAAAGTAGCAATAAGATTCACACATGAGCCAGTTTTAAAGATTGGCTTATGGAAGACAATCATGCAGAATAAGTTGTATCATGGTCACAAGTGTTTATGGTACTGTCACAAGTGTTTATGGTAAGGTCAAACATGTTTATGGTAAGGTCACAAGTGTTTAGTCAAGTGTTTATGGTAAGGTCACAAGTGTTTATGGTAAGGTCACAAGTGTTGATAGTGTTGTTTGTTTTAAGATTTATACTGGTTACATAGCTTTTGTCACCACTTGACCCAAATTGGAACTTGATATAGTCAATATAAATATAGAGACATCTAGATTCAACCAAACTTTAAGACCATGGCACGACTGCGGACATAGACTGATTCCAAAAGCTAACCGTAAGCACTTTATACTCAGGTTAGCAAATAACAAGGTTCACCTTTACATAAAACCATTTCAATGTTTGAATACAAAAAAAAAGGTTTAACAAATTTTTAATCTGAAAATAATACTTATATCTCATCTTGATTATATAGGGGCTGTGTAAGAACTATATATTTAATTAAATATAAAGATAGCAATCTTTATGTCACAAAATATTGTTAATGCACAAAGTGTTTGTTTTCTAATGCCTTATTAAATGCAAATTTTAAATATATATTAGGATTTAAATATATTGCCGTAAGGTAAACATACACGTTTATTAAACAATTATATACAAGTAACATATATGCTGTATTTCCAGCTGCCTTAGTATAAAACAAGAGATGTGTTTGTCAGAAATACAATGCCCCCTATTGCGCCGCTTTGAAATAAAATTTCAATATATCATTTAGCAGGTTTAGAAATTATCTCCCTTTTAAAGCTTATTACTTCCCTTGGATTGTATTTTTTGACTTTTGACCTTGAAGGATGACAATGACCTTTCACCACTCAAAATGTGCATCTTCATGAGATACACATGCATGCCAAATATCAAGTTGCTATCTTCAATATTGCAAAAGTTATGGGCAACGTTAAAGTTTTCTAACGGACGCACAGACTGATGGACTGATGCACAGACTGACGGACAGT